>NC_089313.1:5621584-5804084 GCF_036669915.1 Pocillopora verrucosa | reverse complement strand
GGATGGTGGTGGGGTAAGGTAAGGGAGGAGGTGTTCTGAAGCCTTTGAACTACTCTTTGAGGCAATTTGTTTGGGAGAGACTGTAATAGAGTTGTTTATCTTAGATGGTACTTAAGTCATCTGTGCCGCTATCTTGTAGGCCCGTTTTTCCTCTCATTCTTTCTGCTCATCCGAGAAGATCTAAATTTTTATCAAACGTAAATGTTGAAATGACAACCTGTTACTCTCTGATATCGGACTCTATATCTGGACATAGCTCCCCTCCCCCCCCCCTCCCACTTAAAAAATCATAGCTAGGCTGCTGAACAGTTTCCCATATCTGTATAAACTGTTATCTTGTTTCTTTTGTGCACTACGTTGGGTGGTAAGTGGCGCACGTAAGTCGTTCCCAGGGCATCTTCATTGGTCTTTTACTTATGATCAGTTGGGGGACAGACGGATAAGTGACGTCGATATGAGAAAAATTTTGCCTTGTTTATTACGTAAAACATATGTAATCTACGTTACGGTGGGTCGGTTCATTAATAGATCACAGAGGACGTTATAGAGCAGTAGGAACATTAGTGACACACTCAAATTTGTCAAATCCTTTAACTTTTCCATCCTTCAAGACTAAAACCTTCTGGCAGTCTTTTATCGTGTTCAAACGATGAGCTATAGTGATGACAGTGGACTCCTTCAGTTTGTCCCGCACCACATTCCAAATCGTCTGCTCTGTGTCTGGGTCAACATGCGCAGTTGGCTCGTCTAAGACGACGATTTTACTTCGCTGTAGCAGCACACGAGCCAAGCAAATCAACTGCCGCTCTCCCACACTGACATTAGCACCATGTTCCAGCAGTTCGTGATCCAGCTTGGCATCTAGTCTCTCGACAAAATCTTTCAGTTGCACATCTTCTAAAGCCTGCCATAAAGCAGCATCTTGAAACTTGTCAAAAATGTCGAGATTTTTTCTCAGTGATCCACTAAAAAGAACAGGACTTTGGCCAAGAACTGAGATACCTCGTCGAGCTTGTTGGAGTCCTATCTCTTTAATTGGAACATCGTCGATGATTATCTCTCCATCAGCATCAGGCATGCGCATAAGAGCTGCTACAAAAGATGACTTCCCAGCTCCTGTACGGCCGGCAACTCCGATCTTTGCTCCTCCTTTGATGCTAATATTGATGTTCTTCAGTACTTGAGGTCCCCCCGGATAGTACGTCAATGATACATCTCTCAACATAATACTTCCTCTACGAGGCCAGTCTTTTGGGGGTATTCGTTCTTCCTCGTATCCAGGCTCACGGTCAAGTTTGGTATAGGTCATAACTCGCTCAACTGATGTCATGTAATTTTCCACTTCAGAGGTTTTTCTAACAGCATATTGAGTCTCGGTCAGAGTTTGGATGACGTAAACAAGAGCGAGACCAGCGTACGCTGAAAAAGAATTGGGCCTTGAATTTATAAATTCCGGACTAGTTTTCTCTTGATAGCTCAAAGGATATACGAAAACTTAACAAGGCTAGGTTACTTAGTCTGGTCCAGGCAGTCTCTTTATGGGAGGGAATAAATAACGTGTCTTTTTTATGTCTTTCTTAGTGTTGTTGTTTTGACTCCGAGCTAAGTAGGTGCAGAGGAGTTATCAATACAAGTGTCCCGTTTTGAATCATAAAACCCACTTGAAAGTTTACTCAGCACTTAAGCCACCTGAGAGACTCTTACGTTTCTGTCGTGCTTATAAAACACCCGTTGATAATAAGAGTGCAATATTTTCAGAGCATTTTCACACCTATTTTATTAGTCAGTAGTTCATGCTGTGTTAATACACGACTATATAAATTCGTACTTTACATAGAAAGACTAAAACGATAGTAAGAATCTTGAGCTTACCGGCATCTTGAGATACCAAGATTGCAGCCAGAGCAACTGCACCGACTAACAAGGAAGCGAGACAGTCCAAACGTGCACCGAGCCACCTACCGCTGGCCATCACCATAACGTACGCTTGATTATGAATATCTTGATATCTGAGGAGACGAGTTTTTATCACAATATGTTTCAATAATGGAGTAATTTTTTTACTTCACTGTCGAAATAAATCGGAATCTGTAAACTTTTTATTACTTTGGTTCGTGATTGGTCCAGCAAATTCGCGCAAAACTAACCGCCCATCGGTCGTGCGTGTTTTCCCGCGCTCAATTCCTCTGTTACTAATTGTGATCTTTCCTTTGGTTCTGGCTGGTTTGTTGTTATTCAATTGTATTTTCTTTTTAAGATAATCACTCCAAAGAAAATTCTACGCAGATTACATCGGGTCTGCACATTGAAGTGAGACCAGTGTCTTCTTTGGCCTGACAATGTAACGGAGTTCTTCAACAAATTCACTATTACAGTTACATGTTGTTTACTAAGTATAACAGTTATCAGAAGGAGAAGACGAATGGCACTTGCCTGTATTTCCTGTTAAACTAATGATGGTAATAGGACTGAGTGGAAAGCAATTCGGTCCGTAACTAATTGATTAACAATAGCAGACGACTGCAAAGCGGGAGTCTGATTTTTTAATCACGAGTGTGATTAAAGACGGAATTGGACGACAAGAAGTTCTCTTACCAATAAATTATAACTATAACAAAATTAGAGAAAGAAACTAAACATCACTTATACGTTTTCATAAAAAAAAATTCGTCGAAATGTGTGACAACAGCGCGCGGATACACTTACACGCAGGCATGAATTGTCAACTGTCCTATTACACAGTCCAATTACAAGCATGACACTCTGTGCTATTAGTGCTCAAATCGGGCTGGCGAAAACCAATAAAGTTCGATAAATTTGTTAGAGTTTTGATTAATCATTGAATTTCCACATTACGCGATCTTGTTGATTGACCTTTCATATTAAGGGGCTGTTGAAATCCTATCAGATTCCAATTCCACCCGACCCCCATCCCCTCAGAAAAATCTTAGTCCCCAAAAAGCATCTGTAAGCTGTCTTCTGGCTAATTGTCCGAAAGATTGCTTCCGTAACCACATCTCAGTCTTAAGTATGCTATACTCGTCAAAATGAAGGGGGAGCCTTTAGAGCCGAATCTGTTTACGATATGGATACTTTTCCACATCTTGATTGACCGTTCATATTATGGGTCTGTTAAAATCCTATCAGAAGGGCGAAAACCACAGAGAGCAATTACTATAGTCTTAACACGGGTAATGCCCTTCGTGTGTATTTTGGATAGCTTCGTTTCGCGACCGTGTCTCGTATACAGAAGGTCCACTTGCTAAACAGTGTTTCAGCACACATCAGGTATGATAAGAAAAGAAGCGTGATGCAATTGCGTGTAATGGCAGTCAATGAAAAATAAATAGCTCACAGAAAATGAGCAATTATGACTCATTTGTGACCTGTGCATTTATTGGCTCTGGCACCACACACTGCATCAATGTCTTCAACATACCTGTAAAGTGTATCCACAAAATCTGTCTGTTTTCCTCTCGTACGAATCGTGTCCAGTCCTATTAGGGTCTCCGAAAAATGAGCGAACACGGGGCTTCGGGATATCGACTCTAACCTCTTTAGTTCTCTGGCAGTCTTCAAGTAATAATTGGATAGAAAAACGACCAGCACGGAAATTGGAACAACAAGAAACACCAGCCAAACATTTGTGGCAGCTGTTACCAGAATTAGGGCAGATATCTCCAAGAGCCTCTGCATTGCCGCCAGGAATGTTTTGGGTAACAACTCATCTACGCAGCCAATATCATTGGAGAAGCGATTTAGGATTCTTCCCACTGGATTAGAGTCAAAGAACAGGACAGGTGCCCGTAAAATGGCCACAACCATTTTATCGTGAAGACGCTCAGAGCACTTCAGACAAACATGAAAGAGTCCATAAGCTCGAACGATAATAAATATAAAACACGCGCCAACCAGACAGGCGAAGACAGATAGATAAGTCTTGTTCTTCTGATCCTCTTGGTTTAGTTTTGCAAGAAACGAGAGCCACAAATCTGGAGCAGCTATGATGGCTGAAAGAGATAAGATCAAGAGGTGGTGGTTGAAAGGTATTTCTTTCTGATCAGTTAGTTAAACATTGTAAGATTTGTTGGGCCTAGACACAACTTGCCCGGGTTAGCTATTTAACTTGTATCTTGGGAATGTTTATGTAAGCACCACAATATAACAGAATAGATGAAACAGTCAACCATATTTCACTTAAAAATTGTTAGAAAACTGCATTTGGTCTCCGAAAATTAGTTACAAACGAGTTTTTTTTTTTATCTTTTTCAGGCAAATGGAGGCAAGGCAAGTCAAACGCGAGGAGCATGACACCAGTTCTTCCTTTCGCGCGTGACTCGCCATTCACTCGCGCTTGCCTCGCGCTTGTATGAGCAAGTGAGATTTCGGGAACATGGTCAAAATTTTGTGCAGTGTCTCTTAACTCTGCCATCTAAACTAAAACCAAAAGGGTAGCTATTGTGAAGTGATTTAGAAAAGGTTGCTGTATTCCCTTTCAGGGCCTGACCCAATGTTTCTACGTCACTCTAACAATAAGTTTACCTTGAGTAATGAGACTTAAACCAACCATTCCAGTTATCATCAAAGGATGTGCTCCACTTCTGAAATAGTCCCAATAAAGCTTGGATGTCACAACTCCGATTGTACGATCCTCCTTTGCTATCTCCAAACTCCTCGCCTCATTGGGCCGAGCATGTATTTTCTGGCATTTTTCAGCGTCATGGTGTTTCTTTGTATTCTCCCAGGCAAAGGTATCAGATAAGTCTTTTCTATCCTTCAGAGCTGCTTTATAGAGCGGGTCAACAGTTGAATTGATTACACCTTTTTCGTGCAGCTCAGTAAAGCGTCCCTTGTCGAGGACACGCCCTTTGTACAACACTATCACTTGATCAGCATTTTCCATGTGCTGTTGCTGATGAGAGGCTAACAGAACGATTTTATCGCCTAGTAGATCTTTGATGCACTTGTTAAAGATGTGTTGGCCAACTTTAAAATCAACAGCACTCAGTGGATCATCCAGTAGATAAATATCTCCGTCAGCATAAACTGCACGAGCTAAACTTACTCTCGCCTGTTGTCCTCCACTAAGAACCTCACCGCGTTCTCCAACAACTGTTTGGTCACCATTAGGTAACCGCTGAAAGTCTTCTTTTAGAGCGCAGACGTCGATTATTCTTTCGAACTTGGACTCCTCGAAGGGTTGACCAAACAGAATATTTTCTTTTACCGTTCCCGAGAACACCCAAGCAGTCTGAGGCAAGTAAATGACAGAACCTTGACAATCAATAATCCCACTGGTGTTCAAAACTTCACCAGCGATCGCTGAGAGCAGAGTAGACTTACCACTTCCAACCGGGCCAGTGATGACTGTTAAACTCTTTGAAGGTGCAAAAAAGTTGATATCCTGAAGAATGAATTCATCTTCACGATGCGTTTTTGCGAAGCTTAAATTTGACACACATAGTATAGTAGGCCCTAATTCTGTTGCTTGACGAGAGAGGGAGACATTCTCCGTATTTTTCTCTTCTTTTTTCAAATAACTGCGACTTTGGTTACTTGGGGTACTCCTCGCTTTTCGTTGGGGCTCGTTGCTTTTATCACTCTCAGAGGCTTCCAACATATTTTCCAAAAGAAGAAATTCTTCGATTCTCCCGAGTGAAACGTAGGCGTCATACGTTGCCATTAAACCAGATGTCATATCTATCATGCCACTCGATTTTAAAACACCCATAAACGACAACAGCATAAAAACATTGGCGGGCGTGAGGGTGTAGCCTGTAAGTACCATAGTAATTACTGACACCAGGGTGGCTAGTGGCGTTGCACTGATTGACAAGGCATCGATACTTGACTGAATGGCTGTCCTCTTCGAAATGACGCTAATTTCATTTCTGACGATAAAAGTTGATCATACGTTATGTGGGTATTCTATCGTACCAACTCTTCGTCAGTGTTCTATTTAATTTGAAATATTAACGAGATGAGCCGGCGGGAAGCGCACCCTTTCTCATCGTTCACTTCTTTGTTTAAGTGCGTCCTTCGCGACCCTACGACAGCGCATGAAAAATAATACTAACTGAAGACAAGTTAGACTCAATGAGATGTTCTACCTATAATAATGAACAATTATTCTCTTTAGGGTGGAAATCTCGCGCGAGTCTCTCGAAGATGAATTGCAAGGGATATTCGAAGTTTGAGCAATCATTTAGGGCGCTCATTCCACACTCTCTACTCAGTATATCCTGATATTATTTAACCAAGCAGCCAATCCTCCGGTTATCAAATGGGTTACATGAGACACTTATTCTTTGTGAAGAGAGGCATTGTGATTGGCTCAAGCAGCAGTCTAAAGGTTCTTTTGTTCGGGGGCAAGGGCATGTTTAAACTGCCTAGCTTACGAGCTCTCAGAGGAGACAAAACAGATTTGTGGTTATCTATTTCCCAGTTTTGAATAATTTGGGTCAACAATTACGGAAATGAACGAACCGAGTTGTTTGAGCCTACTTCTAAAAATGATAATTTACCTTACCTTCTTACATGTTTTATCTCTCGTCCATATTCCTCCTCCCACGCATGCGTTTTGACCGCGCGGATCCCGGAAACTACTTGATTCATTAGGGAGATTCGCTGATCCGATACTGTAGCTGTGCGCAGACGCAGCTTAGCATTGGCATAAGACAAGACGGCAAGGTATGGCATGAGAATACACAGGAGGAACACACCCATAACAGCCTGCCAACCAATCAAATTGTAGATAAGGAATATTGCCCCTATATATGCAGAAACTGCGAAAACGGCTAAGGCAAAAAACTTGACTGTCTCTTCTTCCATTCTTTTAACATCATTGGATATCAGGTCAAATAAGCGTCCTGCAGTAAATTTCAGTAACGTCTGCTTGCTGAGTAGAAGCGTCTGAAAGAGAGTACAGATTAGACATTAAAGAAGAAGGATGTTCCATAAACCATCTGATTTTAATCTCTGGCATAAAGATATTCGTGGCTGCGTCTCGAGACAAGAGTAATTAAGTCTCTACTAAATTCTCTTCTAGTTTGTTAAAAGAGCGACAACTCAGACGCCATTTTGAATCTCGCTCAAAAGCACAGCCGAATACATTATGGTTTCTCTAGCCTACTTCCCGTTAACTGCAGGCTAAATAACTGTTTGCTTCTTTGATTTTTTTGTTGATGAGCAGGATTGCAAAGATTTCTGGAAAAAAATCATTCTGTATCGAATAGATAAATGCGTTCCAGTTTGTTCGGCTTAATTTGGGGTGTTTAGGGTATTAGAAAAATCGGTTGAAAAAAAAATGTATAGAATACTCTTTTGGATCGTGCCTACCTTTTGGTACACCAGTCCCCTCAGGGCGCTTCCTATTTTTATCCCCAATGTTTCACATCTGTAGTCTTGCTGGTGCATACCAAGACCACCGATCAAACCATTGAGACACATAGCGAACGCGCAGGTGTAGAGTTGATAACTATTCTCTGCCTCAGTTGACATAAGCTTAGAAACAAGATATCCGAGAAACAGTGGAAAGAGAAGGCGAGAAGTTGTAGACAATATATTCCCCGTCAAAATGATGGTAACATCTTTGGCAGACAGCATATCAAACACGCTTTTCCAAAGTTTGGGCCTTTTCCCATTCACCTTGCAATGACGTTTCTCGCTTTCCCAGCTTTTTCGAAGCCTGTCGGTAACAAAATGGCCAGAGTTCTCCTCTGACAAGGGTAAAAAGTCATTTTGATCCAAAGGTCTTTGACTGCCCTTCTTTAAGACTCCGTTCATCCAACGGAAAAAAAGAGAAGACGCAAAACTAACTTTTTTATCGTCATCACCAGAGATTCTCCTGTAACCGCCTTTTGGTGCCATCACTTGAGACCTACAAAATACTTAGCCATCATTAGCATGTTCAACGCAATGGTCAAATGTCTTCGCGTGTTTTTTCAGGATTTCAGAACCAACTTTCTCTTTAGGAGTTGTAAACTTACAGAAAATCCAATAAGTCACGGCGTTTTGTAGAACCCCATGATTTTTATATAGCCTAGAATGATATAGCTTACAACAAAATGGTAAATAATAAGCTTTGTGCTCGGAGAGTTTCGAGTTTTCCTTTCTCTACTTTTTATGAACGTTTAACTTTTTTTGGCATAGTTTGCGTGACAGCAGTTGCTACCCTTGTTTTTGTTTAAAATTTTGCGCGGGAGATTTGCGCCCCAATATTGATCCCCTTGCTTAGGTGAGCCTTGTGAGTTCCAGGCTCCCTCTAGATAGAAACCAAATAACGGGTAAACAATATCTTGCAATAATCTCAGGAAGCGGCATGGAACCAACTTTTCATTCCGAATGGAGTTTCCACAATTTTTGCCATCCCGCTTTCCTTCTTGTCTCCTCTACGCAAGAACTTGTCGGATACATGACAAACTTATTAGTCACAAAAATATATCAATAGTTGTAACTAATCACACACGAGATCTTGAGACCTGAGGAACCACAGACACCGAATGGTTTCATTGGTCGCGAAGCCAGTTTTTTTTAAAAACAGTTTCAAAACACTCTCTGTCATATCAAAGACGAACTTGAATAATTGCTATTCCTTTGTATGGAGAGCCAAAACCAGTTCGAGAGTATTCCACAAAATGATCAACATGTAATAACAATTTCAATCATTTGTCCTAGAAAATGAGAAGATCACAATGTCACAAATAAAGTCCAAACAAACGATTTTGGGTAATAGAGAGTACCTTGCACGGTGACAGAAGAATCAGTAAAAGTTGGAGTGGAGGGGGACAATGGGACGGAGAACTGAGGACGGGAGAGGGCGGGAAGCGGGAACTATCTGAGGGCGGAAAGCGGGAGCAGAAATAAAAAAGGCACTCGTTTGTTGTTTATTGCTGCTTATAATCCAGTCAAAAACCAGTTCTTAGCAAATTTTTTTGACTTCCATTTAACAAGGCGAAAAATAAAATTTCATAAGCAAGAAAATGTAATTTTTTTTTCAGACTAAAAATAACAGCACAATACTGGTAAAAATTGGATACCTATCGAAGTCGATTGCGTGATAGGTCATGAATGAACTTACCAGTATGTCACGAAATGTAACAGTCGAAATTCTCGAGCCAACAAAGCGCCAGACGATCGATGTCCCTGTACAATAAGACAGATGTCGAATTTTGAAACGAGAGGATCACAAAATTTCCCAAGAGCCCTGTCTTCACCACGCTGAATAAAAGGGGACTTGTTTTGAAAGTTTTGAAAGCACATTTTCAAAATAAGTTTTAAAACTCTGAGAAAAGAAAAGAAGTTGAAAACGGAGCTTTTCGAAAACGCTATGACTAGATGCCTGACAGCCGGACACGCTCCCAAGAAGATGAAATGCACGGCAGTCGCAGAATTTTTCACAGAATTCCCACCGAAATTAAGGTTCTTTCAAACTTCCTAGGAATATCAGATGTTTGCTTAGAAATGTTACGGGATTCCAAAAATTAACTTGGTTTTTTTGGTGGACAATTTCTTCGAGCTTGTGCACACTACAATATTATTACTCAGTTGTTGACGCTCCTGATCAGACTGCCACGGGCACGGTCTCGAAAAGGCCCGGCAGTCGGAGATTTTCTCCAAATTTAAGTGCCACTAGATGGTTCCTTAAAACCTCTGAAGAGTATTAGAGTCATTGTTTAGAAATGTCAAGCGATTCCAAAAATGAACAGGGCTTTTTAGTAAACAAATTCTCCGAGCTAGTAAAAACGACAACATCAATGCTCTTTCAATTTTTAAGCTCTTGAGACTTAACATCTAAAGATTAAGCTTTTTTTTTGGTTTAGAAATAAATTGGTAATGTTGTCTGGAAATTTTGTCCAATGAAGAATGGACCACAACATAACTTTAATTAATGGTTCATATTGAAATTTTCGACTTTAGTTGTTATCTGAATGGTTCCGCGCCATAGATTCTTTCGTTCTAAATAAGTTTGACAAATCGTTCATTAAAAGTCTGAAGTCCTGCTCAAAGTTTTCTAAGAGTGGAGTAAACTGGACCTTAATTTCAATCGCACTTAGCTTGACTTGCACTGATTCTGGACTCTTAACTTCGCATAAGAATAATTTACAACAAAAACGTTCCTCAAAAGTGACATAAGCCTCCAGAAGAATCACTACTTTCCACGGGAGGGATTATAACTCACCGTACGCTTTTCCTAAGGTTTCTCCGTTATACCATAGACGTCATTGTACTCCCTTTTGCTGGGATGCATTTTGAGAGTGAAGTATATTCAATGCACAAACACAGAAACTAAGCACCTTGAAGACCTGTAACTTTCAGCGCTAATTCATCCCTTTGATTAATGCCTGCGACGAAAATTTTTATTATGGCGAGGGGTCTTCAACAAAAATGTTAATGACTATGATAAACTTACCAAGAGCAAGCCAACTTTGTAGGCTCCGCATTTAACCTTGGATGCATTTAAAAGATCCCTCTTTGCTTGCTATGATATAAATGACAGCACTGTCTTAATTGTTAGCGGTCGAATGAAGTTACGAATGAATTTATGACCTTAACGTCGGTTTGATATTGAATATAAAATCTTTACAAGTGAGCTACGCACACAATTACGAGCAATTTATCATTTGATCACTGAGTTCAGCTGTATGTAATCAAACCAGCAATGCACCATGTCACGCATCGGCGCTGTCGTCAACAAAATGATGCAAATTAATGGTGAGATGATCATTGTAGATTATTTTAAGGTTTTGCTTGATGTTTTATAGACGAAAAAGGGAACTTTTGGGAGAGATTGTTCAGTGGCTAACCCCATGCTTTTTCTAAAATACAACTGGAATCCCAAAGGCAATCGATCGTTTTTACTATTGATGTATTTATCAGAGAACTGCACCAGTATTGGACTTTAATGAAAATTGTCACCAATATTGTCGAAGAGACAAAAGATGTACTCAACCATGTACCTTCGTGATCATCTCTAATGCATTCTGATCAAATGAGAACAGCACAAGTTATTCCTCTCTTTAAAATCTTGTGACTCATTTCTGTTTACTAATAATAGACCAATTTCTGTTTTTTTTTACTGTTCGAATGTAGCATGATCCCAGTGATCTCGAATCAAAAATCCTGGTCTGGATCATCCCAAAGGAATGCATCCCTATATTCTATAGAGAATTGTTTATACTCGTATGATTATTTTTTCAATTTGGGCTTTCCCGATATGTTGGAGGTAGCTACCTCATGGTATGTCTAAGTTGGTCTATTAAATAGAGAATAATATATGGCGCGCGTAGATATGGAATTTCTCTTCGAGTGTTCAACTCGATAGCTCACGAGTGAGCGCAGCGAACGAGTGAGATGTCGAGTTAAACACTCAAACACAATAGTTGAACACTTAAACACAATAACCCTTTACTGACGAGAAAAGCCGACTTCATTAATGAATGAAAATAAAGGAATCGATAAATCCCCAAATAACAATAGTAAAGTGCGTTGGCACTAACTCTTAAGATGGAAAAATGCGTTGAATCATGATTACAAAAACAACAATGGTCGTAATTTTTAATTTACCAAATTCTCATTTATTGACTTTGTCCTTACCGACAAAAGAAGTCTTTCAGGTAAACGGCCAATATCGGCCAGTGGCAAATCTTCCAGTTGTCGATTTTCATTCTCAGCCGAAAGAAATGCTGACACCAAAGTCACTGAATACGTAACTTTCGGTTTTTCTTCTATTATATTGGTTTTCTTTATCTTCTAGGAAAGTTTGAACCTCGTTGTCTGTCAGCGATACGGATTTTTTTTTGTTTTCGCCGCCATAATTCAAGAAAGCTCCGACAAACAACTAGTCGAGAAAACTTTGCCGTTCATTCATCAACCTGACCGAGTGGCGCCAAGGGCGAGTGACGTGTCAGCAGCTGATTAAATATCAACACACGTGAAAAAATACGATATTTTTTCACGTGTGTTGCTACGGCTTTTCTCGGGGCCGGAAATCCCTGTAAAACACCACAGTTTATGTGATAAATAGAGAATAATACATGGACGCGCGTAGATATGGAGTTACTCTTCGAGTGTTTACCTCGATAGCTCACGAATGAGCGCAGCGAACGAGTGAGATGTCAAATTAAACACGAGACCATGTATTATTTTGTTTATCATATAAACACAATAGCCCTTGACTGACAAGAAAAGCCGACTTCATTAATAAATAAAAATAAATGAATCGACAATCCCCAAAGAACACTCGTAAAGTGCGTTGGCGCTAACTTTTAAGATGGAAAAATGCGTTGAATCATGATTACAAAAACAATCAAAGTGCTCTGTGAGCAAGCTCGTGAGTTGACACATGATTTTTTGGATTATGTTTAATGTTACCTGATTTAGGGAATTTTGTGATTGATTGTCATATCTAGAGTACGAGCAGTGGTTCAGTGTTCGCTAATGTAGCAAAGAAACAAAGTAACGTTGGGATAAGAAGGCATTACAATTGAAATGATCATGCTATTGCATTTGACAAGGGTGGATGATGTCATTTGTTTTAAACGTATATCATTTCTGTTTCTGGCTCAAAAGAAAAGGTTGGAAGTAAATGTGGATGAAAAGTGAAATTTACTGTCTATCAATGTAAATATTAGAAAATCAAGGCAATACTGTCTTAATGAAAACATTAACGATACCCTCTTTATCAAATGAGACAAACGGGAACGAGTTTTGAGTAATATACCTATGCCAAGACTACCATCGTCATTTTGGATCTCCGCCTGGGTAGATTTTAGTCACGTGCCAGGCAACGTATAATCAATAACAAGATAGAATTTCCTTTCAGGCCTATTTATCAATTTTGTGGTGTATAACTTTCGCATTTTAGTACGTAATATGTATTTTGAACCTTCAAATTGTCTTGAAACTTAAAAGAAATTGTTCTTTAAAAATTCACTGAAAATCGGTAGCTAAAATTATTTGTTTAGGTGTTATTTGATTTTAACTTGTAATTTCGTTAGTCGCCGGCATCTTTTGTTGCTTCACACAGGAAAAACACACGATACAAACCGTAATGAGCGATTTTGTCATCAATCTCACGCCGTAACAGAAAAAGCATTGAACATCTATAAACTCCGAGCGCTTCACAGTAAGTAATATTTTTAATGAATCTTCGGATTGTTTCAAGTTCAAGGATTGTAAACTACAATTTTATGAAAAACGAAGGTTGTTCTGTTATTTCGGTGTGAATCCTTGCATGCCTGCCAGTCGCTGGCGCCGCTTGTTGAAACTAAAACAAAAAAAAACTCTTTTAAGATTATCATTGGCTTCTTTGTCACCCCACTACTATTCTTAGCAACAAAGGTCGCATTTCGTTTCTCACCAAAAATTATCAAATGCACTCAAAAGCCTAAAATCGAAAAAAAGTTTACAGGAATCGACCAATCGAGCGAGCGAGCGTATCTACAACTCGCTCTTGCGCATGCGCGCAATTCACAAGTTAAAAATGGTCGTAATTTTTAATTTACCAAATTCTCATTTATTGACTTTGTCCTTACCGACAGAAGAAGTCTTTCAGGTAAACGGCCAAAATCGGCCAGTGGCAAATCTTCCAGTTGTCGATTTTCATTCTTAGCCGAAAGAAATACCAACACCAAAGCCACTGAATACGTAACTTTCCGTTTTTCTTTTAGTATATTGGTTTTCTTCCCCTTATGGAAAAGTTGGAACCTCAATGTCTGTCAGCAATACGTATTCTTTAGCGTTTTAGCCGTCATATTTCGAGGAAACTCTGACAAGCAACTTGTATCGAGAATCGTGACGGCTTTGCCGTTGATTCATTAATCTGACCGGTTGGCACCAAAGGTGAGTGACGTGTCCACAGCTGATTGGCTATATTAACACACGTGAAGAAATACGATATTTTACACGTGTGTTGTTACGGCCTCTCACAGAGCTGGAAATCCCTGTATAACACCGCAGTTTATATGATAAATACCTGTTTACGTGAGGACTGGGTTAAAGTTAGTCCATCTTGAGACGTTTACATGGCAAGTTGTGACCTGACAGGATTATCCTTTTCGAGATTTTTTTTCAATGATCCGCTAAAAAGAACAGGACTTCGGTCAAGAAACGATGCTACAGAAAACTCCGTTGGGAAAATAATGGATATCAAACGCGACAGAATAAGCTTCCGATTCAACGACACTTCAATTCACCGAAGCGATGTAAATTTTAAGTCGATCAATTCAAAGCTTCAACATCTCCCTTTGGCAACTCCCTGGGCATTTTAACTCTTGAAGATTGTTTCGTTTACTTGCCAATTTTTTGGTAAAAGGCAAGATTAGTGACAGTGACTTTCTTGAGGACCTCTTCTTCTGAGCCATCTGCTCGCGAAAGTGAACTTTTAACCTTAAAACAACTCCATATCAAAAGATATAACAGGTTTATTCCGCTAAAAAGACTTGACAGTTCCGGTTCAAATTTCCCATCTTCACCCCCGGGCAGGAAAGACAATCATATATCCGAACAGAGGGTGGAGATCACATAAGAAAATATGGCGCAGGCGCAAGATCATTTTTTAAAAGGTGGGAAGTGAGAAGGAAAATCTTGTACGATTTTAAGTGTCTAGAGATGTTTTAAATAAGTTACCAAAGAGAAAGTATGTGATCTGCACACTATGGAAGAACGCTAGGATTACCATTGTTGAAGTCTTAAATATAATAACTGTCCTAAATGTAATAAAGTCCTAAATATAAAAACATTTGGTCCTAAATGTAATAAAGTCCCAAATGTAATAGCGTTTGATTCTAAATGAAATAGACCTCTAATGCAATCGTTTAACTACGCTAGTGTATCATTGTTATAGCAGACATCCACATAGAGAAGTTTTAAAGTGACAGCTTTTGCACCAAAGAATCCTCTGACCAATATTCATGGCATATTGCGGGTCGCTGATATTAATCTGCGTCTTTTTATTTGCTGAAGACGAAAGTTGAGAAGCATTGGCTACAAAACCCTAAACTGATGTGCTTTTGGCATCAAATTGACAGACGCAAAAACAATGAGAACGCTAACCAATACCTCTCTTTATAACATTGGCTGAGACTCTAGCGCAACAGATTTTGACGATATACTTGTGTGATCAGTGCTGAGAGTTTATTTTTTTGCGTTTTTAAGGACTGAGACGAAGTCTGAGTCCAAAAAATGTAGAAAAAGAACGAGGCTAATATCCAGTCATCTTGACCGAACAAGCTTGATCAAGAGAGTTTATGTTCTGTTGACTTAAACATTAAAGGATTCGTTGTGTAGTGAAAGATTTCGCTTTGATAAGAATCAAGAATGACTTGTTTATTTCGAGAGCCGAGAGTGAAAGCCAACTTTTTTTGTAGCACAATAAACCCAAGAGGGTCGTTTAATTTTTGCTATGTATTTGCCGACATTTACGAACTTTGTGAGTTTTCTTGCGCAGTATCAATGCGGGGAATCCCGAGCGGGCGAGGGTGGGCTCATCTTGCCCGCTCAGGTATCCAATCAGAACACAGGATTCACTTCATCTTGCCCACGCGCGCTGCTAGCTATATGAGTTTTCTTGCGCAGTATCAATGCGGGGAATCCCGAGCGGGCGAGGGTGGGCTCATCTTGCCCGCTCAGGTATCCAATCAGAACACAGGATTCACTTCATCTTGCCCACGCGCGCTGCTAGCTATATGATAAAGTGACTTACAGAGCTAGATATCTACTGACCAATAATATCTTATCCTATTTCACGATCACAGGTCTCGACATGTTAATTTTTTTCCACGAAAGAGTCAAATTGAACTCTTGAGCTACAGCGTTCAACGCATGATGGTCAGTTGATGGTCTAATGAACCATTCGTTTTTAACCCGTGAATTGCGCGCATGCGCAAGAGCGAGTTGTAGATACGATGTGGGGAATGGCACTCGCTCGCTCGCTCGCTCGATGGTCGATTCCTGTAAACTTTTTTTGCGATTTTAGGCTTTTGAGTGCATTTAGTAATTTTTGGCGAGCAATAAACGAACGAAATGGCGACCTTTGTTGCTAAGAATAGTGGTGGGAAGACAAAGAAGCCAATCATAATCTTAAAATAATTTTTTTTTCGTTTTAGTTTCAACAAGCGGCGCCAGCGACTGGCAGGCGTGCAAGGATTCACACCGAAATAACAGAACAACCTTCGTTTTTCATAAAATTGTAGTTTACAATCCTCGAACTTGAAAAACAATCCGAAGATTCATTGAAAATATCACTTACTGCGAAGCGCTCGGAGTTTACAGATGTTCAAAAGCTTTTTCTGTTACGGCGTGAGATTGAGGACAAAATCGATCATTGCGTTTCGTATCGTGTGTTTTTCCTGTGTGAAACAACAGAAGATGCCGGCGACTAACGAAATTATAAGTTAACACGAAAATCAAATAACACCTAAACAAACTATTTTAGCGACCGATTTTCAATGAATTTTTAAAGAACAATTTTCTTTTAAGTTTCAAGACAATTTGAAGGTTCAAAATACATATTACGTACTAAAATGCTAAAGTTATATACCACAAAATTGATGAATAGGCCTGAAATGAAATTCTATCTTGTTATTGATTATACGTTGCCTGGCACGTGACTAAAATCTACCCAGGCGGAGATCCAAAATGACGGTGGCAGTCTTGGCTTAGTTATATCACTCAAAACTCGTTCCCGTTTGTCTCATTTAATAAAGAGGGAATCGTTAATGTTTTTATTAAGAAAGTGTTGCCTGATTTTCTAATATTTACAATGATAGACAGTAAATTTCACTTTTCACCCACATTTACTTCCAACCTTTTCTTTTGAGCCAGAAACAGAAATGATATACGTTTAATACACATGACATCATCCACCCTTGTCAAATGCAATAGCATGATCATTTCAATTGTAATGCCTTCTTATCCCAACGTCGCTTTGTTTCTTTGCTACATTAGCGAACACTGAACAACTGCTCGTACTCTAGATATGACAATCAATCACAAAATTCCCTAAACCAGATAACATTAAACATAATCCCAAAAATCAGGTGTCAATTCACGAGTTTGCTCAAAGTGCACTTTGATTTTCCTTTAGCCCCTTAAGACGGGTGCATCAGTTCCCGAACCGAAATATCGGGAAAACATATATACCACGGTCAATCTCAAGTTTTTATTTCATTTTTTGTCTTCACCCCTCCTCCCCTCCGTGAGGGGAGAAAATGAATAGATAAATAATTAATAAATAAAAAAAGAAAGCGGAACAGTTTCCACTAGTAGTCATATGGTTCATGAACTGATAACCAAGGTGGAGTGAAGCCATATCCCAGGTTCAAAATTGAATTAATCAAGATAGTCATTCTTAAATATGAACTCAAATGCTTCATTAAAATCGATTGAAGCTGAATAACATTGATGCGCAAAATTTCAGTAACATTACTGACAATAATACTTTTCTTTTGGATTAAAATGTGACACAGCGGAATCATTCAAACTGCTGTAAAATGGTGCATCACTACTAACGACTTTAACACGTACGATTACATCAACAATAGTATCATCAGTTGTAGTCAATTTCTTTTCCAAAAACTCCTAATGACTACGTACCAGTCGAGTTCATCCACTTGAACTTCCAGCCAAGCTTTAGCCCACTTTGGAATGGAAATGATTTTCTTCAGCTCGATCAATAGACCGCTTGAACCATACTTTTTTAAAAGGCTTCGAACGCTGATTAAACAAGACTTCAATCCATCAGAAACGTGAAGCCTTGGTAGAAATCGTTTCAGACAGTGCACCAGCGCCCTGAATCGTGTATTAACTTTGCGTAATGTTTGGCATGTGTGGCATGCATTACCAGCAAACAGGATGGCCGATGACGCTAACACTGTTTCTAAGATTTTTTCTAGAACTTCATTGGGAAGATTCCAATGTGACATTCGTCATCTCCTCTCGTTGCAAATAAGTCGATGTGTACATCTGAAACAAACTAAACCTTCATCAGCTTATCACCATCATTGGCTATACCATTGTCGACTTCATTATGCAATTCAGACTCCGTCTCGTTTGTTCGACTTCCATGAGTAAGTTCCCTTAGCTATATCTATAGCAATGTCCGTGTCGAGACCAATGCCGACGATACTGTCAGGTCTACTTTTTGCGTAAGTGTCACCCGTTTCAAAATCAACGACGTCCTGCTCTATATGCACTCATTTGCATAATCCTCGAAATTTTTTGCTCGGTTTTGGCTCCTATGTTTAAAATCTCTCTCGCTGTCATGTTTCCGGGGTGTCACGCAACGTCCATTTTACAGTGGTTCTGTTTAGTAATAGATCTCAGATAAAGTCATAATGTGGTAAGAACAGAAAAACCGGTACACTAGGCGCAGGCGCACACTAGGCGCAGGCGCACACTAGGCGCAGGCGCACACTAGGCGCAGGCGAGCGTGTCACTGATGTTCCAACTGCTCTAAGACGTCCTCTTTGATATATTAATGAACAGACTCACCGTAAATTAGAATACATTTGTTTTATGTAATAAACAAAGCAATTTTTTTTTCATGTTGACGTTAGTTAGCCGTCTGTCTCCCAACTGGTCATGAGTAAAAAACCAATGGAGATTCCCTGGGAACGACTTACTAGCGCCACTTACAACCCATCGCAACGCACACTAGAAACAAGATAAGAAATTGTTCAGCAGTCTAGCTATGTCCAGATTTAGGGTCCTATATCAGAGAGTAACAGGTTGTCATGTCAACATTCACGTTTGACGTAAATTTAGATCTCCTCGGAGGAGCGTGTCATCATTTACGTTGACTATGAATTTAGATCTTCTCGGACAAGCGGAAAGAATGAGAGGAGTTGCAGGTCTACGAGATAGCAGTACAGATTGGTTAAAGTCTATGTGAGATAAATAACTCCATTACAGTCTCTCTCAAACATACTACCTCAAAGAGGAGTTCAAAGGCTCCAGGAGACGTGTCCGTGATCCCCGCCTCAAGGAATTAGTGGAGCCTGACATTTGGGAAGAGATGTAAATTATCTTGCTCTGCTAAAAGTAGACGATGACTACAGTCCCAAAGATAGATACGTAATAGTAAAAGTCTTTGATGGATCATAATCATTGATATATCTTGACTGTTTGGCCATCAGTTGATCATATTTTTATACAAGCGTTTTCTTTAAATGCCATCTTGTGTCTGCTGTTAATACGCTTATGGTTTACTCTTAATACTAGAGCTGACCCTTTCTAAGTTCATAGTCAACCGTTAATTTAGAGGTGCGTCACACACTGCTGGAAGGAGATGGCAAAGGGATAGTTCTCGCGTCCTAGAGCCTGTTCACATGAAGGTGGGGGACCCCAGGTAAGTCAGGTAACCCGCCTAAGTGGGGTAACCCGCCGAGGGTAACCTGCCTAAGCAGGCAGCCCGGTCTCTCGGGAAGGGTTGAAGGCCTAAATGTAATAATTGTCCTAACTTACATTGGCCTTATTTCTGTTGTCACGCGAAAAAGGGTTCGCCAATTTGCTAAGCGTTATAGTAACAACATCGATATTGAGTTGGTTTTTTCATCTTTTAAATAGCAATATGTTTGGTGTGGAAGACACTATCCGTCGTAAGCTCCGTACGTGTGTGGCTTACAGGTTTTTATGTGCGGACTGTAATACCTGCTATGTCAGCGAAACCTCTAAACATTTATCCACACGCGTACGTGAGCACTTGGTCAGTGATAGAACCTCTTACATTTTTGGACATCTACACAATTCTCCACAATGTCGCACTCTTTGTTCTGATGAGTGTTTTAACATCTTAGATCACGCTTCCACAAAATTTCAACTTAAAATCAAAGAAGCTACCCACAGAAACCTACTTGCTCGCGCCAGGTGTGCAGGTTTTTCTGTTGTCACCACATAATGACTCCATCTGTAATCTATTACCAAACAGACCCTCGGCAAAATGAACGTTGCGTGACACCCCGAAACATGAGAACGTGAGAGATTTTAAAGACGCATAGGAGTATATAGGAGCCAGAACTGAGCAAAAACATCAAATGTCATTCTTTTCCACGATGTGCAGAATTAGAGCTCTGGAAAAGATTGTAAACTGTATAATATCTTGAGCTCTGCAGGATCAAACCTGCGTGACATTCGAGGTATTTCAACCTTAGACGGCATCTCACTTCATGTTTATTATTGACTCGAATTTGTCAAATCCTTTAACTTTTCCATTCTTCAAGACTAAAACCTTCTGGCAGTCTTTTATCGTGTTCAAACGGTGAGCTATAGTGATGACAGTGGACTCCTTCAGTTTGTCCCGCACCACATTCCAAATCGTCTGCTCTGTGTCTGGGTCAACATGCGCAGTTGGCTCGTCCAAGACGACGATTTTACTTCTCTGTAGCAGCACACGAGCCAAGCAAATTAACTGCCGCTCTCCCACACTGACATTAGCGCCATGTTCCAGCAGCTCGTGATCCAGCTTGGCATCAAGTCTCTCGACAAAATCTCTCAGTTGCACATCTTCTAAAGCCTGCCATAAATCAGCATCTTGAAACTTGTCTAAAATGTCGAGATTTTTTCTCAATGATCCACTAAAAAGAACAGGACTTTGGCTAAGAATTGAGATACCTCGTTGAGCTTGTTGGAGTCCTATCTCTTTAATCGGAACATCGTCGATGATTATCTTTCCGTCAGCATCAGGCATGCGCGTAAGGGCTGCCACAAAAGATTACTTCCCAGCTCCCTTACGGCCGGCAACTCCGATCTTTGCTCCTCCTTTGATGCTAAGATTGATGTTCTTCAGCACTTGAGGTCCCCCCGGATAGTACGTCAATGATACATCTCTCAACACAATACTTCCTCTCCGAGGCCAGTCTTTTGGGGGCATTCGTTCTTCCTCATTCCTCACAAAATCTGTCTGTTTTCCTCTCGTACGAATCGTGTCCAGTCCTATCAGGGTCTCCGAAAGATGAGCGAACACTGGGCTTCGGGATATCGACTCTAACCTCTTGAGTTCTCTGGCAGTCTTCAAGTAATAATTGGATAGAAAAACGACCAGCACGGAAATTGGAAAAACAATTAACACCAGCCAAACGTTTGTGGCAGCTGTTACCAGAATTTGGGCAGATATCGCCAAGAGCCTCTGCATTGCCGCCAGGAATGTTTTGGGTAACAACTCATCTACGCAGCCAATATCATTGGAGAAGCGATTTAGGATTCTTCCCACTGGATTAGAGTCAAAGAACAGGACAGGTGCTTGTAAAATGGCCACAACCATTTTATCGTGAAGACGCTCAGCGCACTTTAGACAAACATGAAAGAATCCATAAGCCCTAACGATAGTAAGTATAAAACACGCGCTAACCAGACAGGCGAAGACAGATAGATAAGTCTTGTTATTCTGATCCTCTTGGTTTAGCCTTGCAAGAAACGAGAGCCACAAGTCTGGAGAAGCTATGATGGCTGAAAGAGATAAGATCAAGAGGTGGTGGTTGAAAGGTATTTCTTTATGATCATTTAGTTAAACATTGTAAGATTTATTGGGCCTAGACACAACTCGCCCGGGTTAGCTTTTTACGCTTGTATCTTGGGAATTTTTATGTAAGCACCACAATGTCATAGAATAGATGAAGCAGTCAACCATATTACACTTAAACATTGTTAGAAAACTGCATTTGGTCTCAGAAAATTAGTTAGAAACGAGTTTTTTTAAAATCTTTTTCAGGAAAATGGAGGCAAGTGCAAGGCAAAGGCGAGGAGCAAGACACCAGCTCTTCATTTGGCGCGTGGCTCGCCATTCACTCGTGCTTGCCTCGCGCTTGTACGAGCAAGTGAGATATCGGGAACATGGTCAAAATTTTGTGCAGTGTCTCTTTACTCTGCCATCTAAACTAAAACCAAAAGCATAGCTATTGTGAAGTGATTTAGAAAAGGTTGCTGTATTCCCTTTTAGTGCCTGAACCAAGGTTTCTACCTCACTCTAACAGTAAGTTTACCTTGAGTAATGAGACTTAAACCAACCATTCCAGTTATCATTAAAGGATGTGCTCCACTTCTGAAATAGTCCCAATAAAGCTTGGATGTCACAACTCCGATTGTACGATCCTCCTTTGCTATCTCCAAACTCCTCGCCTCATTGGGCCGAGCATGTATTTTCTGGCATTTTTCAGCATTATGGTGTTTCTTTGTATTCTCCCAGGCAAAGGTATCAGATAAGTCTTTTTTGTCCTTCAGAGCTGCTTTATAGGGTGGGTCAACAGTTGAATTGATTACACCTTTTTCGTGCAGCTCAGTAAAGCGTCCCTTGTCGAGGACACACCCTCTGTACAACACTATCACTTGATCAGCATTTTCCATGTGCTGTTGCTGATGAGAGGCTAACAGAACGATTTTATTGCCTAGTAGATCTTTGATGCACTTGTTAAAGATGTGTTGGCCAACTTTAGAGTCAACAGCACTCAGTGGATCATCCAGTAGATAAATATCTCCGTCAGCATAAACTGCACGAGCTAAATTTACTCTCGCCTGTTGTCCTCCACTGAGAACCTCACCGCGTTCTCCAACAACTGTTTGGTCACCATCAGGTAACCGCTGAAAGTCTTCTTTTAGAGCGCAGACGTCGATTATTCTTTCGAACTTGGACTCCTCGAAGGGTTGACCAAATAGAATATTTTCTTTTATCGTTCCCGAGAACACCCAAGCAGTCTGAGGCAAGTAAATGACAGAACCTTGATAATCAATCGTCCCACTGGTGTTCAAAACTTCACCAGCGATCGCTGAGAGCAGAGTAGACTTACCACTCCCAACCGGGCCAGTGATGACTGTTAAACTCTTTGAAGGTGCAAAGAAGTTGATATCCTGAAGAATAAATTCATCTTCATGATGCGTTTTTGCGAAGCTTAAATTTGACACACATAGTTTAGTTGGCCCTAATTCTGTTGGTTGACGAGAGAGGGGGACATTCTCCGTATTTTTCTCTTCTTTTTTCAAATAACCGCGACTTTGGTTACTTGGGGTACTTCTCGCTTTTTGTTGGGGCTCGTTGCTTTTATCACTCTCAGAGGCTTCCAACATATTTTCCAAAAGAAGAAATTCTTCGATTCTTCCGAGCGAAACGTTGGCGTCATACGTTGCCATTAAACCAGATGTCATATCCATCATGCCACTCGATTTTAAAACACCCATAAACGAAAACAGCATAAAAACATTGGCGGGCATGAGGGTGTAGCCTGTAAGTACCATAGTAATTACTGACACCAGGGTGGCCAGTGGCGTTGCACTGAATGACAAGGCATCGATACTTGACTGAATGGCTGTCCTCTTCGAAATGACGCTGATTTCATTTCTGAAGATAAAAGTTGATCATAAGTTATGTGGGCATTCTGTCGAACCCACTCGTCGTCAGTGTTCTATTTAATTTGAAATATTAACGAGGTGAGCCGGCGGGAAGCGCACCCTATCTCATCGTTCACTTGTTTGTTTAAGTGCGTCTTTCGCGACCCCACGACAGCGCATGAAAAATAATACTAACTGAAGACAAGTTAGACTCAATGAGATGTTCTACCTATAATAATGAACAATTACTCTTTCTCGGGCGGAAATCTCGCGCGAGTCTCTCGAAGATGAATTGCAAGGGATATTCGAAGTTTGACCAATCAGTGAGAGCGCTCATTCCACACTCTCTATTCAGTATATCCTGATATTATTTAACCAAGCAGCCAATCCTCCGGTTATCAAATGGGTTTCATGAGACGCTTATTCTTTAAGAGAAGCATTCTGATTGGCTCATGCAGCGGCCTATTGGTTCTTTTATTTGGGGGCGGGGGCATGTTTAAAACTGCCTAGCTTATAAAGCTCTCAGAGGAGACAAAACAGATTTGTGGTTATCTATTTCCCAGTTTTGAATAATTTGGGTCAACAATTACGGGAATGAATGAACCTAATTTTTTAAGCCTACTTCTGATTAAAGATGATAATTTACCTTACCTTCTTACATGTTTTATCTTTCGTCTATATTCGTCCTCCCACGCATGCGTTTTGACCGCGCGGATCCCGGAAACTACTTGATTGATTAGGGAGATTCGCTGATCCGACACTGTAGCTGTACACAGACGGAGCTTAGCATTGGCATAAGACAAGACGGCAAAGTATGGCATGAGAATACACAGGAGGAATACGCCCGTAAGAGCCTGCCAACCAATCAAATTGTAGATAAGGAATATTGCCCCTGCATAAGCAGGAACTGCGAAAACGGCTAAGACAAAAAACTTGACCGTGTCTTCTTCCATTCTTTTAACATCATTGGATATCAGGTCAAACAAGCGTCCTGCAGTAAATTTCAGTAACGTCTGCTTGCTGAGTAGAAGCGTCTGAAAGAGAGTACAGATTAGACATTAAAGAAGAAGAATGTTCCACAAACCATCTGATTTTAATCTCCGGCATAAAGATATTCGTGGCTGCGTTTCGAGACAAGAGTAATTAAGTCTCTACTAAATTCTCTTTAAGTTTGTTAAAAGAGCGACAACTCAGACGCCATTTTGAATCTCGCTCAAAAGCACGGCCGTATACGTTATGGTTTCTGTAGCCTACTTCCCGTTAACTGAAGGCTAAATAACTGTTTGCTTCTTTGATTTTTTTGTTGATGAGCAAGATTGCAAAGATTTCTGAAAAAAAATCATTATGTATCGGATAGATAAATGCGTTCCAGTTTGTTCGGCTTAATTTGGGGTATTTAGGGTATTAGAAAAATCGTTTGAGCCTTTGAAAAATGCATAGAATACTCTTTGGATCGTGGTTACCTTGTGGTATACCAATCCGTACAGGGCGCTTCCTATTTTGATCCTCAATGTTTCACATCTGTAGTCTTGCTGGTGCATACCAAGACCGCCGATCAAACCATTGAGACACATAGCTAACGCGCGGGCGTAGAGCTGATAAGTATTCTCTGCCTCAGTTGACATAAGCTTAGAAACAAGATATCCGAGAAACAGTGGAAAGAGAAGGCGAGAAGTTGTAGACAATATATTCCCCGTCAAAATGATGATAACATCTTTGGCAGACAGCATATCAAACACGCTTTTCCAAAGTTTTGGCCTTTTCCCATTCATCTTGCAATGACGTATCTCACTTTCCCAGCTTTTTCGAAGCTTGTCGGTGATAAAACGGCCAGAGTTCTCCTCTGACAAGGGTAAAAAGTCGTTTTGATCCAAAGGTCTTTGACTGCCCTTCTTAAAGACTCCGTTCATCCAACGGAAAAAAAGAGAAGATTCAAAACTGACTTTATTATCGTCATCACCAGAGATTATCCTGTAACCGCCTTCGGTGCCATCACTTGAGACCTACAAAATACTTAGCCATCATTAGCATGTTCAACGCAATGGTCAAATGTCTTCGCGTGTTGTTCCAGGATTTCAGAACCAACTTTCTCTTTAGGAGTTGTAAACTTACATAAAATCCAATAAGTCACGGTGTTTTGTAGAACCCCATGACTTTTATATAGCCTAGACTGATATAGCTTACAAAAAAATGGTAAATAACCGTCATTGAATGAGCTTTGTGCTCGGAGAGTGTCGAGTTTTCCTTTCTCTGCTTTTTATGAACGTTTAATTTTTTTTGGCATAGTTTGTGTGACAGCGGTTACTACCCTTGTTTTTGTTTAAAATTTGCGCGGAAAATTTGCACGCGGCCGGCCAAAATGGATCACCTTGCCTGGGTGAGCCTTGTGAGTTCCAGGCTCCCTCTAGATAGAAACCAAATAACGGGTAAACAATATCTTGCAATTATCTCAGGAAGCGGCATGGAACCAACTTTTCGTTCCGAATGGAGTTTTACACAATTTTTCGCCATCCCGCTTTCCTTCTTGTTTCCTCTAAGGAAGAACTTGTCGGATACATGACAAACTTATTAGTCACAAAAATAAATCAATAGTTGTAACTAATCACACACGAGATCTTGAGACCTGAGAAACCTCAGCCACCGAGTGGGTTTCATCGGTCACGAAGCCAGTTTTTTTAAAAACAGTTTGAAAACACTCTCTGTCATATCTAAGACTAATTTGAATAATTGCTATTCGTTTGTATGGAGAACCAAAGCCAGTTTGAGAGTATTCCACAAAATGATCAAGATGTAATAACAATTTCTATCATTAGTCCTTGAAAATGGCAAGATCACAATGTCACAAATAAAGTTCCAGCAAATGATATTGGGTAATACAGAGTATCTTGCACGGTGACAGAAGAATCAGTTACCTATGAGGGGGACAGGGGGGCGGGAGAATTGAGGGCGGGAGAGGGCGGGAAGCAGGAACTATCTGAGGGCGTAAAAGCGGGAGCAGAAATAAAAAAGGCACTCGTTTGTTGTTTATTACTGCTTATCGTCCAGTCAAAAACCAGTTCTTAGCAAGTTTTTTCGACTTCCATTTAACAAGGCGAAAAATAAAATTTCATAAGCAAGAAAATGTAATTTTTTTTTCAGACTACAAATAACAGCACAATACTGGTAAAAATTGAATACCTATCGAAGTCGATTGCGTGATAGGTCATGAATGAACTTACCAGTATGTCACGAAATGTAACAGTCGAAATTCTCGAGCCAATAAAGCGCCAGACGATCAATGTTCCTGTACAATAAGACAGATGTCGTATTTTGAAACGAGGGATCACAAAGTTTCCCAAGAGCCCTGTCTTCACCACGCTGAATAAAAAAGGACTTGTTCCGAAAGTTTTGAGAGCGCATTTTCAAAATCAATTTTAAAACTCTGATGACAGAAAACAAGTTGAAAACGGAGCTTTTCGAAAACGCTATGACTAAATGGCTGGCAGCCGGACACGGTCACAAGAAGACGAAATGCCCGGCGGTCGCAGAATTTTTCATAGAATTTCCACCGAAATTAAGGTTCTTTCAAACTTCCTAGGAATATCAGATGTTTGCTTAGAAGTGTTACGGAATTCCAAAAATTAACTTGGTCTTTTAGTGGACAATTTCTTCGAGCTTGTACACACTACAATATTATTACTCGGTTGTCGACGCTCCTGATCAGACTGCCGGGCACGGTCTCGAAAGGGCTAAATGCCTGGCAGTCGGAGATTTTCTCCAAATTGAAGTGCCACTAAATGGTTCCTTAAAACCTCTGAAGAGTATTAGAGTCATTGTTTAGAAATGTCAAGCGATTCCAAAAATGAACATGGCTTTTTAGTGGAAAAGTTCTTCGAGCTAGTAAAAACGACAACATCAATGCTGTGACAATTTTTTTGACGGTTCTTAAGACTAAGCTCTTGGTGCGCTCTTGATTAATGTCCATTCAAATCTGTCTGCCGCCGCTGACGCCGTCGTAGTGTGAGTGGAAAACATTCGTTCCGTTTTTATGTTTAGAAATAAATTGGTAATGTTGTCTGAAAATTTTGTCCAATGAAGAATGGACCGCAACATGACTTTAATTAATGGATCATATTGAAATTTTCGACTTCAGTTGACATCTGCATGGTTCCGCACCATAGATTCTTTCGTTCTAAATAGGTTTGAGAAATCGTTCATTAAAAGACTGAAGTCCTGCTCAAAGGTTTCTTGGATTGGAGGAAACTCGACCTTAATTTCAATCACACTTAGCTTGACTTGCACTGATCAGGGACTCTTAACCTCGTATAAGAGTAATTTAAAACAAAAACGTTCCTCAAAAGCGACATAAGCCTTCAGACGTATCGGTACTTTCCGTGGGAGCGATTATAACTTACCGTACGCTTTTCTTAAGGTTTCCCAGTCGTCAGTTGTTATCTGAATGGTTCCGCGCCATAGATTCTTTCGTCCTATATAAGTTTGACAAATCGTTCACTAAAAGTCTGAAGTCCTGCTCAAAGTTTTCGTGGAGTGGAGTAAACTGGACCTTAATTTCAATCGCACTTAGCTTGACTTGCACTGATCCGGGACTCTTAACCTCGCATAAGAATAATTTACAACAAAAACGTTCCTCAAAAGTGACATTAGCCTCCAGACGTATCACTACTTTCCATGGGAGCGATTATAACTCACCGTACGCTTTTCTTAAGGTTTCTCCGTCATACCATAGACGTCATTGTACTCCCTTTTGCTGCGATGCATTTTAAGTATGAAGTGCATTCAGTGTACAAACACAGAAACCAATCACCTTGAAGATCCGTAATTTTAAGCGCTAATTCATTCCTTTGATTAGTGCCTGCGACGATAATTTTCATTATGGCGAGGGGTCTTCAACGAAGAGTTAATGAATATGATAAACTTACCAAGAGCAAGCCAAGCTTGTAGGCTCCGCATTTAACCTTGGATGCGTTTAAGAGATCTCTCTTCGCTTGCTATGATATAAATGATAGTAATGTTTTAATTATTTGCGGTTGAATGAAGAAACGAATGAATTTATGACCTTAATGTCGGTTTGATATTGAACATAAAATCTTTACAAGTGAGCTACGTACACGATTACGAGCAATTTATCATTTGATCACTGAGTTCAGCTGTATGTAACCAAACCAGCAATTGTGGAAAAGGGTTGATTCATTTACTGATTGCCTTTTTTTTACATTGCGTGTTGTTTACAGCTCACGCTTCACGGATCGTGTCATGTTATCCGTTTACGAAACAGTTATCAAAATACAGCTTGTATACTTCCATAAAACATTAACGCAGTGAATTCGCAATTTAAGATACTGAGTCGAACCAGTATTTTGTGGTTACCCACGGGTAATAACGGGGTTAACGCTTACAACTGCAGGTTGACCACTGAATACAGCTTTCACAGAATAGAAGCATTATGGAAAACTAAAAAAACGATAAAATATGATGCCACAATAGACCACTTTGTTGACATTGATTAGGGGAGATAATCGTGGATTCAAGTTTACTTCAGAGATTTTTTCAGTTTTATTTCAAAGGTTGCAATTTGCACTACAAGTGACCGTTTGATACAGTTTGGGAACTACAAAAAGTCCTTTGGGACCTCAGTGTAACCACGAACACTTCTATTGAGGTGGCCGGTTAATGGAGATTAAAATTACAGTCATTAAGGGGGAAAATTTTCTGGGCTATGGAAATCGACCACTAAATACAGGGTAACCGCTCAATACAGGTTCGACCGTAGATAGATTCGTTTTGTGAAGAAAGTCAGACGGGTCTCAAATCCATGCGAGAGCAAACAGCGTCATGTCATGCATCGGCGCTGTCATCAACAAAATGATGCAAATTAATGGTGAGATGATCTTTGAAAACTATTTCGTGGTTTTGCTTGATGTTTTTTAGATGAAAATAGGAACTTTCGGGAGAGATTGTTTAGTGTCAAACCCCATACTTTTTCTAAAACACAACTGGAATCCCAAAGGCAATCGACTTTTACTATTGATGTATTTATCAGAGAACTGTACAAGTATTGGACTTTAATGGAAATTGTCACGAATTTTGTCGAAACTTAATGAAACTTAATGAACGAAATTGAATGAATCGACAATCCCCGAATAACAATCGTTGAGTGCGTTGGCGCTAGCTCTTAAGATGAAAAAAAAGCGTTGAATCATGATTACAAAAACAACAATGGTTGTAATTTTCAATTTAAAAAAATTCTCATTTATTGACTTTGTCCTTACCGACAAAAGAAGTCTTTCAGGTAAACGGCCAATATCGGCCAGTGACAAATCTTCCAGTTGTCGATTTTCATTCTCAGCCGAGAGAAATGCTAACACCAAAGCCACTGAATACGTAACATGAGAAAGTATGGCGCATGCGAAAGATCATTTTTTAGAGGGTGGGAAGTGAGAAGGAAAATCTTATACGATTTTAATTGTCTAGAGATGTTTTAAATAAGTTACCAAAGGGAAAGTATATGATCTCTACACTATGGTAAGACGCTGGGATTACCATCGCAAAAAATATGTTAGCGTGCCCAGTTGTCAGGACAACTGAATGTGTGATAGCAGTTTCCAATTTCTAAATAAACTGTTATCTTCTTTCTTGTGTGCACTGTGTTGAGTGGTATGTGGTGCTCGTATGTCTTTCCCAGGGCATCTCCATTGGTTTTTTACTTATGATCAGTTGGGGGACAGATGGCTAAGTGACATCAATAGGAGAAAAAATTTGCTTTGTTTATTATATGAAGCATATGCAATCTACGTTACGGTGGGTCTGTTCATTAAAAGATCACAGAGGACGCCATACAGCAATAGGAACACGAGTGACACACTCGCCTGCGCCTAGTTTGCAGGTTTTTCTGTTCTTACCACATAATGACTTCATGTGTGATCTATTACTGAACAGATGCACTGCAAAATGAACGTTGCAAAACGTTGCAAAATGAGAGATGCGTAGTAGTATAAAAGAGCCAAAACCGAGCAATAACATCAACTGTACAATATCTTGAGCTCTGCAGGATCAGACCTGCGTGACATTCGAGGTATTTTCAACATTAGACGGCATCTCACTTCAAGTTCATTATTGAATCAAATTTGTCAAATCCTTTAACTTGTCCATCTTTCAAGACCAAAATCTTCTTGCAGTCTTTTATCGTGTTTAAACGGTGAGCTATATAGTGATGACGGTGGACTCCTCCAGTTTGTCTCGCACTACATTCCAGATCGTCTGCTCTGTGTCTGGGTCTACATGCGCAGTTGGCTCGTCCAAGACGACGATTTTACTTCGCTGTAGCAGCACAAGAGCCAAAAAAATTAACTGCCGCTCTCCCACACTGACATTAGCGCCATGTTCCAGCAGTTCGTGATCCAGCTTGGCCTCAAGTGTCTCGAAAAAATCTTTCAGTTGCACATCTTCTAAAGCCTGCCATAAATCAGCATCTTGAAACTTGTCTAAAATGTCGAGATTTTTTCTCAGTGATCCACTAAAAAGAACAGGACTTTGGCTAAGAACTGAGATACCTCGTCGAGCTTGTTGGAGTCCTATGTCTTTAATTGGAACATCGTCGATGATTATCTCTCCATCAGCATCAGGCATACACATAAGAGCTATTACAAAAGATGACTTCTCAGCTCCCGTACGGCCGACAACTCCGATCTTTGCTCCTCCTTTGACGCTAAGATTGATGTTTTTTAGCACTTGAGGTCCTCCCGGATAGTAGGTCAGTGATACATCTCTCATCACAATACTTCCTCTCCAAGGCCATTCTTGCGGGGGTGTTCGTTCTTCCTCGTATTTAGGCTCCCGGTCAAGTTTGGTGTAGGTCATAACTCGTTAAACTGACGTCATGTAGTTTTCTACTTCAGAGGTTTTTCTAACAGCGTATTGAGTCATGGCCAGAGTTTGGATGACGTAAACAAGAGCGAGACTAGCGTAAGCTGAAAAAAAAATTGGACCTTGAATTTATAAATTCCGGACTAGTTTCCTCTTGATGGCTCAAAACATATAACGAAAACTTAACAAGGCTAGGTTACTTGGCCTGGTCCGGGGAGTCACTTAATAGGAGGGAGTAAATAAAGCGTATTTTACGTCTCTCTTAGTGTTGTTGTTTAAACTCCAAGCTAAGTAGGTACAGAGGAGTTATCAACCCAAGTTTCCAGTTCTGAATCATGAAAGACACTTTAACATTTGCTTAGCAGTTAAGCTACCAGAGAGACTCACGTTTCTGTCGTGTTTAGAAACCACCCGTTGATAATAAGAGTGCACGTATTTTCACACTTATTTTATTATTCATTAGTTCATGCTGTGTTAATACACGACTATATAAATTCTTACTTTACATAGAAAAACTAAAAACGTTACTTAGAATCTTAAGCTTACCGGCATCTTGAGATACCAAGATTGCAGCCAGAGCAACTGCACCGACTAACAAGGAAGCGAGACAATCCAAACGTGTACCGAGCCACCTACCGCTGGCCATCACCATAATGTACGCCTGATTATGAACATCTTGATATCTGAAGGGATGAGTTTTTATCACAATGTGTTATAATAATGGAGTGATTTTTTAGTTGAGCCAACCGCCTATTGGTCGTGCGCGTTTTCCAGCTTTCAATGCCGTTTCCTTGTTTTTATGTTAAGTCCTATGTCACTACTTCTGATCTTTTCTTTTGTTCCGATTGGCTTGTTAGCAGCCTTTTTTTTTTTCCGACAATCACTCCAAAAATACTATAAGGAGATTAGGTCTACACATTGAAGTGAGACCAGTGTCTTCTTCGGCCTGAAAATGTAATGGAGTCTTTCAAGAAATTCCGCCCGACACCCCACCCTCTCAAAAAGATATTACTCTCCAAGAAACATCCACAAGCTTCTTGCTAAATATCCGAAAGATCACTTCCGTAACCACATCTCAGTCTTAGGTATGCTCCATTCGTCCAGATGAAGTGAGAGCCGCTCGAGCCGAGTTTGTTAACGATATGGGTACTTTTCCACTAAAAATGATAAGTTCCCCCGCTCAAAAAGAATAATTTTTAATTGTTCACTATCACAACTAAATCTTGTAAACTAAGTATAACATTTATCAGAAGGAGAACACGAGTGGCACTTGTCTGTATTTCCTGTTAAACTCATATTGGTAATAGCACTGAGTGGATTCCAATTCGGTCCGTAATCATACGAGTTATTAACAATAGCGGGCAACTGCAAGGCGGGAGTCTGGTTTTTTTTTAATCACGAGTATGATTAAAAACAGAATTGGACGACATGAAGTTTTCTTACCAATCAGGAGACCAGTGTCTCCTTCGGCCTGACAATGTAACGGAGCCCTTCAACAAATCCCGCCCGACACCCCACTCCCTTAAAAAGATATTACTCTCCAAGAAACATCCGTAAGCTTCTAGCTAACTGTCCGAAAGATCACTTCCGTAGCCATATCTCAATCTTAGGTATGCTTCATTCGTCGAGGTGAAGTGAGAGCCGCTAGAGCCGAGTTTGTTAACGTATGGATACCTTCCCATTAAAAATGGTGAATTCTCCGAAAAAAGACCAAATCTTAATTGTTCACTATCACAACTACATCTCTTATCCTAAGTACAACAATTATCAGAAGGAGAAGACGAGTGGCACTTGTCTGTATTTCCTGTTAAACTCATAATGGAGTCCAATTCGGTCAGTAATCATAAGAGTAATTAACAAAAGCGGATGACTGCGAAGCAGGATGTCTGATTTGTTAAACTACGATTATTATTAATGACAGAATTGGACGACATGACGGTCTAGATCTCTTACCAATTGATCAAAACTGTGACAAAATTAGACGACAGTTTTCAAAAAAAAAACTCGGCGAACTTCGCAGCAACAGCGCGCGCATACACTTACACGCAGGCATGACTTCTCAACTGTCCTATATATTACACTGTCCATTTACAAGCATGACACTTACACCGTCCTATTAGTGCTGATATCGGGCTGGTGATAACAATCACATTCCATAAATTTGTTACGGTTTTGACTAATCGTGAAATTTCCGCGTCACGCGATCTTGTTGATTGACCGTTCATGTTATGGGTCTGTTGACATCCTATCAGAAGGAAGAAAACCGCACAGAGCAATTACTGTATCTATTTCCCAGTTTTGAATAATTTGGGTCAACAATTACGGGAATGAATGAACCCAGTTTTTTAAGCCTACTTATGATTAAAGATGATAATTTACCTTACCTTCTTACACGTTTTATCTCTCGTCCATATTCGTCCTCCCACGCATGCATTTTGACCGCGCGGATCCCGGAAACTACTTGATTCATTGGGGAGATTCGCTGATCCGACACTGTAGCTGTGCGCAAGCGCAGCTTACCATTAGCATAGGACAAGACGGCAGCGTATGGCATGAGAATACACAGGAGGAACACACCCGTAACAGCCTGCCAACCAATGAAATAATAGATAAGGAATATTGCCCCAGCATAAGCAGGGACTGCGAAAACGGCTAAGACAATAAACTTGACTGTGTCTTCCTCCATTCTTTTTACATCATTGGATATCAGGTCAAATAAGCGTCCTGCAGTGAATCTCAGTAACGTTTGCTTGCTGAGTAGAAGCGTCTGAAAGAGAGTACAGATTAGACATTAAAGAAGAAGTATGTTCCATAAAAGATCTGATTTTAATCTTCTGCATAACAATGACTTTGTTTCGAGACGAGAGTAACCAAACCTCTACCGAATTATCTTTAAAATAATGTGTAAAAAGAGCGACAACCCCGGTGCCATTTTGAATCTCGTTCAGAAGCGCGGCCGTGTACGTTATGGTTTCTGTAGCCTACTTCCACGTTAACCACAGGCTAAATAACTGTTTGTTTCTTCGATTCTTTTGTTGGTTAGCAGGATTGCTTGCTCTCGCAGAAGCAGCAACTAGCGATGATGTTTAATAACCGTCTCCTCCCAGGTCTCCACGTGGCATAAGCCGATCGATCAGATTTCTAGAAAAAATAATTCTTTATCGGATAGATAAATGTGTTCAAGTTTGCGCGGCTTAATTTGGGTGTTTAGGATATTAGAAAAATCAGTTGAGCCTTCGAAAAATGCATAAAACGCTCTCTAGGATCGTGCCTACCTTATGGTACACCAGTCCCCTCAGGGCGCTTCCTATTTTAATACCCAATATTTCACATCTGTAGCTTCGCTGGTGCATACCAAGACCACCGATCAAACCATTGAGACACATAGCTAATGCGCAGGCGTAGAGCTGATAAGTATTCTCTGCCTCAGTTGACATAAGCTTAGAAAGAAGATACCCGAGAAACAGTGGAAAGAGAAGGACAGATGTTGCAGACAATATATTCCCCTTCAAAATGATGATAACATCTTTGGCAGAAGGCGTATCAAACACGCTTTTCCAAAGTTTGGGCCTTTTCCCATTCACCTTGCAATGATGTTTCTCGCTTTCCCAGCTTTTTCGAAGCTGGTCGGTGACAAAACGGCCAGAGTTCTCATCTGACAAGGGTAAAAAGTCATTTAATTTTTAATTTTAATTTCATTCTTAAAGACTCCGTTCATCCAACGGAAAAAAGAGAAGATGCAAAACTGACTTTATTATCGTCATCACCAGAGATTCTCCTGTAACCGCCTTTTGGTGTCATCACTTGAGACCTACAAAATACTTAGCCATCATTAGCATGTTCAACGCAATGGTCAAATGTCTGCGCGTGTTGTTCCAGGATTGCAGAACAACCTTGCTTTTTTAAGAGTTGTAAACTTACATAAAATCCAATAAGTCACGGTGTTTTGTAGAACCTCACGACTTTTATATAGCCTAAAACAAAATGGTAAATTATCAGGATATATACCCGTCACTGAATAAGCTTCGTGCTCGAAGGGTGTCGATCAGACAACATCTTGCAATAATTTGAGGAAGCGGGGTGGAACCAACCTTTCATTCCGAAAGGAATTTCCACAATTTTTCGCCATCCCGCTTTCCTTCGCGTCACATACATGACAAACTTATTAATCACAAAAATTAAATCAATAATTGTAACCAATTACACACGAGATCTTTTTGAGAAGCCACAAAAACCGAATGAGTTTCATCGGTCGTTTAAATTCCACCTAGGCGTAAAATAAAGTTTCATAAGCGAGAAAACGTAATTTTTTTCTCAGACTGAAAATAAATGTATAATACTTTAAAAATTAGATACCTATCGAAGTCGATTGCGTGATAGGTCATGAATGAACCTGTGTCTCGCGAAGTGTCACATTCGAAATTCTCGAGCGGACAAAGCGCAGTCTCCACGGTCTGCACGGTCTGCGCAGTCTCCACGGTCTGCACGGTCTGCGCAGTTTGCACGGTCTGCAGTCTGCAGTCTGCCTTTTAGCATAACATCTCCCGTGATCTAGCCTACTCAATTAAAGCTTTTAGCAAAACGATACATATGCAAGACGCAAAATGTCAACAGAGCTGTTATCGGCCGTGTAGTTACAATCTCTATGGATGGAATCCTACTGTCAATTTCGTGTAAAAGGTATAAAGTTTGCAAGTGGCTGTGCAATAAAAATTTGAGGAAGCTGCAACTCTATGTAGCTTACCTTGCAACTTTGTCTCATTATACAGGAATTCGCTAAGATACCGGTAATATTGCCGTTCCTTGATATTTGCAAGCCACGCCTACTGCACGAGCGAGGAGATTTTGAGAGATTTCTAAGTACAGGAAAAAAATCAATGTTCCTGTGTAACAAGACAGATGTCGTATTTTGAAACAAGAGGATCAAAAAATTGGTGTTGACTATATTGACTCCTTATTTTCTTGAGGGCCCTGTCTTCAACGCATTGAATGAAAGGGAACTTGTTTTGAAAATTTTGAAAGTGCATTTTCTAAATAAATTTTAAAACTCTGAGGACAAAAAACAAGTCGAAAACGGAGCATTTCGAAAACGCTATGACACTGATGCAATTCCCACTATGCACTGATGCAAACTGGGGAATTAACCGTGCCAAAACCTCGCAAAATCACTCGAGACAACACAGAAGAACGGAGATAAGAACTTTTTAGTCTTACTGTCATTAGGCGGATTTTGGGGATGAAATGTTACGATTTGCGATATTTATGAAACATTTCTCGGGATCACTTGCGTCTTGCCGAGATCGACCGTTGAAAATTAAAAATAACGTAAGAGTTCAACAAGCGTATCAATTAAGTGACGTCACGCGGCTACAAACCCTCAGGGTTGTCGGCCTGTGGTTTAATGAATGGTTCACTTTTGATATTCAAATTTGCGACTTCAGTTGTTATCTGAATAGTTCCGCAACATAGATTCTTTCGTTCTAAATAAGTTTGACTAATCATTCATTAAAATTCTGAAGCCCTGTCCATAATTTTCTTGGAGTATAGTAAGCTGGACCTTAATTTCAATCGCACTTAGCTTGACTCTCACTTATTGGGACTCTTAACCTCGCATCAGAATAATTTAGAACAAAAACGTTCCTCAAAAGTGACATGAGCCTCTCGACGTTTCCCTTTATTCTGAGATATCATTGCTTTTCATGGGAGCAATTATAACTGACCTAACGCTTTTCCTAAGGTTTCCCCGTCATACCATCGGTATCAATTCACTAACCAGTGCTGGGATGCATTTTGAGAGTGAAGTGTATTCAATGCACAAACCCAGAAACCAAGCATCTCAAAGACCAGTCACTTTAAGCGCTTATTAATTTCTCTGATTAATGTCTGCGACTGTAATTTTTACTATGGCGAGGGCTATTCAAAAAAATGTTTAGGATGATAAACTTACCAAGAGCAAGCCAACTTTGCAGGCTCCGCATTCAACATCGGTTTGACATTGAATATAAAAAAATATAAGATATATACGCACAGCTACGCACACGATTACGAGCAGTTTATCATTTGATCACCGAGTCCAGCGATATGTAACCAAACTAGCAACTGCGAAAAGGAGTTAAATCTGCCACTGATCGCGCTTTTTTTACATTGCGTGTTGTTTTCATTACATAAATAATGTTCACGCTGGACTAATCGTGTCATATAATCTGTTCACGAAACAGACATCAAAATGATGGGAGACAAACGGCGATTTAGTGTTACTTGAGAGATTCTTCTTAGTTTTATTTAAGGGGTTTGAATTTGCACTTCAAGTGACCGTTTGATACAGGTGGAGAACCATACAAACCACGAACGTTTCTAGAGGTGGCCGGTTAATGGAGGTTAAAATTACAGTCATTAAGGATGATGACTGACTCTTGCTTATCTAGCTAATTGTCTTGCATTTATTTGCTTTTTTATTGAAAGAACACGAGTGCATGATTTTCATGTTGAGTAACTTGGTGAGAGTCGGTTTGGAAGTTTTTGCAGAGTCACATGCAATTCCTCAACTTCTACACTGTATGTTTGAAACTTATCCTCGTCTTACTTACCATCTTTTGTTTTAGTTTGTCAGATGAAAAATTGCCAGAATGAAATTCCCTTGATCATCTGAAGGCTATGAGCAAATAAACGAAATTTTAAGCTAAAATGTTCATTTCACCAGGAAGTTGAATAATATGCATGACGTGGCATATCTGCTTTTGCTTGGATTTGAAACTCACCAAAAGTAACTTTGCTTAGAAAACTAATCTACCAATTGAATAGTAGTCATAGTAATAGTAACCGAAGGTTAAAATGGTTGGAAACCATATTCTTTGAGCGTGTGGGCAATGGGCGGAAAATGTATTTTTAAATCTGAAAGCCGCGGGTAAATAAACGACATTTTGGGCCTAAATGTTCATTTCACCAGGAAGTTGAATAATCACTTATGCGTGACATAGCATTATCTATTTTCGCGTGGATTTGAGATTCGTCCAAACTAACTTTGCTCAGGAAACTTATCTACTAATATAATAGTAGTCATAATAATAGTAACCCATGGTTTAAAATAATTGGAAACCATAGGCTTTGAGGGTGTGGGCAATGAGTGGAAAATTTATTTTTACATGTGAAAGCCACGAGCAAATTAACGAAATGTTTAGTTCAAATGTGCATTTCACCCTGAAGGGTGACGTGGTACTATCTGCTTTCGCGTGTTTTTTGAAAATTGTCGAAACTGACTTTACTTAGAAAAATAACCTTCTAATTATTTAATACTAGTAATAGTAATCATAGGTTAAAAAGTGTGGGCCTAGATGCACCGATAGAGCCTTGCGTTTGAAGTGGTGGGTACTGAGCGGAAAAATTCTTTGTTTATGTGCAAGCCACGAGCATAAAAACGAAATGTGTATTTAATGTATCGTTGATTCGAAAGCTTATTCTGTCGCATATAAGAATTTGATATCTGTTATTTTCGAACAAATCGAAAGCTGTGATAAACCACGAAAGCGAAGTTGCCAAAAGAAACTAAGTAAGGTGCTTCACACCACGCGCTTCTTACGTGCTTCCTACGCACTTGGCTTTGTGCGATGACGTTGGTGTCTACTGCCTTCCAAAGCAGTAGACATAAAAAGTCGTACTGTCTTTATAAAAAACCATGACTTCCTGACTAGTGAGTGTGTTTATAACCTTTAGATGACAACTTGGTTCTGAAACCCTGGAAATGCTGGCTTAGACGTTTGACCGCTACGTTGAACAGGCTAGGAACAAATAAGAATACTTTCTTGATATTTTTTGGGTCTCAAGTGATGGCACCGAAAGGTGGTTACAGGAAAATCTCCAGTGATGACGATAATGAAGTTAGTTTTGCATCTTCTCTTTTTTTTCGTTGGATGAACGGAGTCTTTAGAAAGGGCAGTCAAAGACCTTTGGATCAAAATGACTTTTTACCCTTGGCAGGCGAAAACTCTGCGCGTTTTGTCACCGACAAGCTTCAAACAAGCTGGGAAAGCGAGAAACATTACTGCAAAATAAATGGGAAAAGGCCCAAACTTTGGAAAAGTGTGTTTGATATGCTTTCTGTCAAAGATGTTATCATCATTTTGACGGGGAATATAATGCATTTACTAAGTTGCCTTCTCTTTCCACTGTTTCTCGGGTATCTCGTTTCTTGTCTTATGTCAGCTGAGGCAGAGAATACTTACATGATCTACGCCTGTGCATTGGCTTTGTGTCTCAATGGTTTGATCGGTGGTCTTAATGCGCACCAGTCAGACCACAAATGTGAAATATTGGGGATCAAAATAGGCAGCGCCCTGAGGGGAATGGTGTACCACAAGGTAGGCTCGATCCTAAAGAGTATTATATGCTTTTTTATATAATTTCTTTTTTCAAGAAACCTTATCCAATTGCAATCAACTTAGGCTATTGGGAGACCCAGAAGAAGAGGTACATTGAACATTAAAACTGTGTGCTGCCTTTACGAGAGAACTTAGTAGAACTCAAGCAATCCTACCCACCAACGACCAAACAAAGTAACAGACGAAGTATCTTCAGAATAGTGACGTCTTGCGACTTTTGAGCCTTCAAAGACTAACCTAATCATTCAAAACATTTTTTCAAATGCGCCGATCATTCGCCATGATCTCCTTTGCCAGTCTTAAAAAAAGTTTCTTATATGGCTATAACCTTAAAGAATTATTTGAATCAAGAATGCCTTTTTGTGTAGCTCCTTTTTGTTCAAGTGGATCGCCTCAAGATGAAAAAAGAAGAATGTTTCGTTCGTACGTCACAAGTAAACGACCGCCCCGCTGAGCGACCATCAAAATGGCGCCTGAGCTGTCTCATTTTTGACATAGTTAAATATGATTTAGTAAAGGCTCGAAGATTCTCGTCTCGAAGGGCGGTAATGGATATCTTTTGTGGCGGAGCTTAAAACCGTACAGGTTTTGGAACAAACTTCCCCTTTAATGTTATTCTGTACTCTCTTTCAGACGCTTCTACTCAGCAAGCAAACGTTACTGAAATTCACTGCAGGACACTTATTTGATCTGATATCCAATGATGTTAGAAGAATGGAAGAAGAGACAGTCAAGGTTTTTTTCTTAGCCGTTTTCGCAGTTCCTGCTTACGCAGGGGCAATATTCCTTATCTATAATTTGATTGGCTGGCAGGCTGTTACGGGTGTGTTCGTCCTGTGTATTCTCATGCCATACTTCGCTGTCTTGTCCTATGCTAATGCTAAGCTGCGTCTGCGCACAGCTACAGTGTCCGATCAGCGAGTCTCCCTAATAAATCAAGTAGTTTCCGGGATCCGCGCGGTCAAAACGCATGCGTGGGAGGACGAATATGGACGAGAGATAAAACGTATAAGAAGGTAAGGTAAATTATCATTTTTAATGAGAAGTAGGCTCAAACAACAAGGTTCATTCATTCCCGTAATTGTTCTCCCAAATTATTCAAAACTCGGAAATAGATAACCACAAATCTGCTTTGTCGCCACTGAGAGCTTTATCAACCGGCTGGGCAGTTTAAACATACCCCCCCCCCGGAAAAACAAAGCCTGTGACGGCTGTATGAGCCAATCAGAATGCCTCTTTTCACAAAGAATAAGTACTTTATGTAACCTATATTATAACTGGAGGACTGGCCGGTCAGTTAAAAAAATATCAGGATATACTGAGTAGACAGTGTTGAAAGAGCGCTCCAACTGGTTACTCAAACTCCGAATATCCTTTGCACCCAAAAGTAGTGTAATCGTTTTTACCTCAGTGTCGGTAAAAGGGGGTGGATATCACCTTACTTCGGAGAGTAATCGTTTATTATGATAATCTCATTGAGTCTAACTTGTCTCTAGTAGGTATTATTTTTCATTGGATCGCAAGAGAGGTACCTCTCACCTTGTTAATATTTCAAATTAGAGAACACTGACGACGAGTTGGTTGGACAGAATGCCTACATAACTTACGATCAATTTTTAGCTTTATAAACTTATAATAACCCTTTATCTTCAGAAATGAAATAGGCATCATTTCGAAGAGGACAGTGATTCAGTCAAGTATCGATGCTTTGTTGTACAGTGCAACACCACTGGCGACTCTGGTGTCAGTAGTTACTATGGTGCTTACAGGCCAGACCCTAACGCCCGCCAATGTTTCCATGTTGCTGTCGTTTATGAGTGCTTTAAAATTAAGTGGGAGATTTATTACAATTGGTTTAATGCTAACATATGACGCCTACGTTTCGCTCGGAAGAATCGAAGAACTCCTTCTTTTGGAAAATCTGTTGGACGCCTCGGAGAGTGGTGAAAGCAATGAGTCCCAACAAAAAACGAAAAGTACCGCAACTTACCAAAGTCGCAGTTACTTGAAAAAAGAAGCGAAAAATATGAGGAATGTCTCCCTCTCCCGTGAAGCAACAGAATTAGGGCCTACTAATCTAAGCGTTTCAAATTTATCCTATGCAAAAATGCATGGTGAAGATGAATTTATTCTTCAGGATATCAACTTCTTTGTACCTTCAAAGAGTTTAACAGTCATCACTGGCTCGGTTGGAAGTGGTAAGTCTACTCTTCTCTCAGCGATCGCTGGTGAAATTTTCAACACCAATGGGACGATTGACCATCAAGGTTCTGTCATTTACTTGCCTCAGACTGCTTGGGTGTTCTCGGGAACGATAAAAGAAAACATTCTGTTTGGCCAGGTCTACGAGGAGTCCAAGTACGGAAGAATAATCGACGTCTGCGCTCTGAAAGAAGACTTTCAGCGGTTACCTGATGGTGACCAAACAGTTGTTGGAGAACGCGGCGAGGTTCTGAGTGGAGGACAGCAGGCGAGAGTAAGTTTAGCTCGTGCAGTTTATTCTGATGGAGACATTTATCTATTGGATGATCCACTGAGTGCTGTTGATTTTAAAGTTGGCCAACACATCTTTAACAGGTGCATCAAAGATCTGCTAGGCGATAAAATCGTTCTGTTTGCCTCTCATCAGCAACAGCATATGGAAAATGCTGATGAGGTGATTGTGTTGCACAAAGGGCGTGTCCTCGACAAGGGACGCTTTACTGAGCTGCGCGACAAAGGTGTAATCAGTTCAACTGCTGACCCGCTCCATAAAGCAGCTCTGAAGGAAAAAACGGGTACATCTGAGGCGTTCTCCTGGCAAGATAAGGAGGAACACGATGATGCTGAAAAGTGCCAGAAAATACATCCTCTGCCCAATGAAACGAAGATTTTGGAGATAGCAAAGGAGGATCGTACAATTGGAGTAGTGACATTCAGGCTTTACTGCGATTATTTTAGAAGTGGAGCACATCCTCTGATGATAACTGGAATGGTCGGTTTAAGTTTCATTACTCAAGGTAAACGTATTGTTAGAGTGAGTTACAAAGCTTGGGTCAGGGCCTTTAAGGGAATACAGCAACCATTTTTCTGTATTTTCTTTACTTTATTTCTTTTATTCTATTTCGTGCAATTCATCTCATAATGGCTGTGCTTTTAACTAACAATACACGTTGTTTTAAGATTAGATAGCAGAACTAAGAGACACTGCACAAATTTCTGACCATGTTCCCGATATCTCACTATCTCGTAGAAGCGCGAGGCAAGTGCGAGTGAATGGCGAGTCACGCGCGAAAGGGAGAGGTGGTGGTGTTTTTCTCCTCACGTTTGCTTTGAACTTGCCTCCACTCGCCTGAAAAGGTAAAAGAAACCACTCGTTATACAAACTAACTTTCTGAGACAAAAAGCTGTTTTCTAACCATATCTATGGGTGACATGGTTGACTGCTTCATCTATTCTGTGACATTGTGGTGCTTACATAGACATCCTAACGGTAGTAGCTAATCAAGGCTAATTGGGTCTAGGCCCAATGAATCTTACAATATTCAATTGATACAGAAGTAGATATTAATCACTACATATTAATGGTGTTTCTTTCAGCCATCATAGCTGCTCCAGACTTGTGGCTCTCGTTTCTTGCAAGGCTAAGCCCTGAGGATCAGAAGAAGAAGACCTATCTATCTGTCTTCGCCTGTCTGGTTGGCGCGTGTTTAATATTTACTATCGTTCGGGCTTATGGATTCTTAAAAATTTGTCTAAAGTGCGCCGAGCGTCTTCACGATAAAATGGTTGTGGCCATTTTACAAGCACCTGTCCTGTTCTTTGATTCAAATCCAGTGGGAAGAATCCTAAATCGCTTCTTCAATGATATTGGCTGCGTTGATGAGATGTTACCCAAAACATTCCTGGCGGCAATGCAGATGCTCTTGATGATATTCGTCCAAATTCTGGTAACAGTCGCCACAAATGTTTGGCTCATATTTCTTGTTGTTCCAATTTCCGTGCTGGTTGTTTTTCTATCCAATTATTACCTGAAGACTGCCAGAGAGCTAAAGAGATTAGAGTCGATATCCCGAAGCCCAGTGTTGGCTCATTTTTCAGAGAGCCTGAGAGGACTGGACACGATTCGTACGAGAGGAAGACAGACAGATTATGTGGATGCACTTTACAGGTATGTTAGAGACATTGATTCATTGTGTGGTGCCAGAGCCGATAACTTCACAGGGCAGAAATGTCTCATAATCGCTCATTTTCTGTGAGCTATTTATTTTTTATTTACCGGCAATACACGAAATTGCATCGCGTCTTTTGTTATCTTACCTGATATGTACTGAGACTCTGGTCAGCACGTAGACTTTCCATACGAGGCACGGTCTCGAAACGAAGCTATCCGAAAGAGGCACGTAGGGCATTACCAGTGGTAAGACTACAGTAACGTGTTCTTCTGATAGGATTTCAAAGAGACCCATAATATGAACGGTCAATAAACAAGATCGCGTGACGCCGAAATTTCACGATTAGTCAAAACTGTAACAAATTTATGGAACGTGATTGGTTATCACCAGCCCAATTTGAGCACTAATAGGACATTGTAAGTGTCATGCTTGTAATTGGACAATGTAATAGCACAGTTGACAAGTCATGCCTGCGTGTAAGTGTATGCGCACGCTATTGTCGCGCATTTCGCCGAGATTTTTGTTTTTTTTTAATGAAAACGTAGAACTGTTGTCTAGTTGTTAGAGTTCTTTCTCTAATTTTGTCATAGTTTTGATAAATTGGTGAGAGAACGTCATGTCGTCCAATTCTGTTTTTAATAACACTCGTGATTAAAAAGATCAGACTCACGCTTCGCAGTCGTCCGATTCTGTGGATCACTTGTATGATTTCTTACTGAACTGGACTTCGTTATAAATTTAACAGGAAATACAGACAAGTGCCACTCGTTTTCTCCTTCTGATAATTTTTATACGTAGTATAAGAGATGTAGTTGCGATAGTGAACAATTAAGAATTGGTCTTTTTTAGGAGAATTCACCATTTTTAATGGCAAAGGATCCATATCGTTAACAAATTCGGCTCCAGCGGCTCTCACTTTATCTCGACGAATGAAGCCTAAGACTGGGATGTGGCTACGGAAGTGATCTTTCGGACAGTTAGGTAGAAGCTTACGGAAGTTGATTGGAAAGTAACATCTTTTTGAGAGGGTGGGGTGTCAGGCAGAATTTGTTGAAGGACTCCGTTACATTGTCAGGCCAAAGGAGACACTGGTCTCACTTCAGTGTGCAGACCTGATGTAGTCTCTTTGAGTTTTTTTTTGGAGTAATTGTCGTAAAAAAATTGCAATTTAATAATAACAAGCCAATCAAAACAAAAGAAAATATCAAAAGTAGTGACAGAGAACTTAACTTAAAAACAAGGAAACGGTATTGAACGCTGACAAACGCGTTCGACCAATAGGCGGTTGGTTTTGCACAAGTTTGCTGGACCAATGGCGAAGTAAAGTAATACAAAGCTTATACAATCCGGTTTATTTTCAGAAGTAAACTAAAAAATCATCCCATTATTAAAAGTTATTGCAATGAACACTCGTCCCCTCAGATATCAAGATGTTCATAATCAGGCGTACATTTTGGTGATGGCCAGCGGTAGGTGGCTCGGTGCACGTTTGGATTGTCTCGCTTCCTTGTTAGTCGGTGCAGTTGCTCTGGCTGCAATCTTGGTATCTCAAGATGCCGGTAAGCTTAAAATTCTTAGTAACGATTTTGAGTCTTTCTATGTAAAGTAACAATTTACATAGTCGTGTATTAACATAGCATGAACAACTGAACAATAAAATAAGTGTGCCTAAACGTCCCCTCCATTAACGGGTGGTTTCTAAACACGACAGAAACGTGAGAGTCACTCGGGTGGCTTAAGTACTGACCAAACGTTGAAGTGTCTTCTATGATTTAAAAAGGGAAACTTGTATTGATAACTCCTCTGCACCTACTTAACTTGGAGTCAAAACAACGACACTGAGAAAGACGTAAAAAGACGCGTTATTAATTCCCTCTTATTAAGTGACTGCCTGGACTAGGCTAGCTAACCTAGCCTTGTAAAGTTTTCGTTATATGTTTTAAGCTATCGAGAGATAACAAGTCCGGAATTTATAGATTAAAGTTTCAATTTTTCATTTCAGCTTACGCTGGTCTCGCTCTTGTTTACGTCATCCAAACTCTGACCATGACTCAGTACGCTGTTAGAAAAGCCTCCGAAGTGGAAAACTACATGACGTCAGTTGAGCGAGTTATGACATACACCAAACTTGACCGGGAGCCTGGATACGAGGAAGAACGAACACCGCCAAAGGACTGGCCTCGGAGAGGAAGTATTGTGTTGAGAGATGTATCACTGACCTACTATCCGGGAGGACCTGAAGTGCTGAAGAATGTCAATCTTAGCATCAAAGGAGGAGCAAAGATCGGAGTTGCCGGCCGCACGGGAGCTGGGAAGTCATCTTTTATAGCAGCTCTTGTGCGCATGCCTGATGCTGATGGAGAGATAATCATCGACGATGTTCCAGTTAAAGAAATAGGCCTCCAACAAGCTCGACGAGGTATCTCGGTTCTTGGCCAAAGTCCCCTTCTTTTTAGCGGATCATTGAGAAAAAATCTCGACATTTTTGAGAAGTATCACGACACTGATTTATGGCAGGCTTTAGAGGATGTGCAACTGAAAGATTTTGTCGGGAGGCTTGAGGCCAAGCTGGATCACGAACTGCTGGAACATGGCGCTAATGTGAGTGTCGGAGAGCGGCAGTTGATTTGCTTGGCTCGTGTGCTGCTACAGCGAAGTAAAATCGTCGTCTTGGACGAGCCAACTGCGCATTTAGACCCAGACACAGAGCAGACGATTTGGAATGTAGTGCGGGACAAACTGAAGGAGTCCACTGTCATCACAATAGCCCACCGTTTGAACACGATAAAAGACTGCCAGAAGATTTTGGTCTTGAAAGATGGAAAAATTAAAGGATTTGACAAATTTGATTTAATAATAAACACCAACTGATATGCGGTCTAAGGTTAAAATATCTCTAATGTGACGCAGTTGGTTCACAAATAGGAAACCGTTCAACGGCTTAGGTATTTCCAGATTTAGGGTCCAATATTAGAGAGTAACAGGTTGTCATGTCAACATTCACTTTGGGTATAAATTTAGATCTCGGACAAGCAGAAAGAATGAGAGGAAATACAGGCCTACGAGATAGCGGCACAGCTTAATTAAGTTCCATGTAAAGTAAAATCTTTATTTAATTGTCAATGTGTGAAGCCCAGGTGGAATAATTGGGGACACCAATAAAATAGCAACATGATATCTAATAGAGTGTTTGCCGTAGCGTGTAGTTCTAAAACGTGGTAATACGAAGTCACTATTCCGCAGCGAGTGTGTAAAACTTTGGGGACAAATATATAGGAAATGCAATCAAGTAGGAGACCATGTTTAACTTTGTACGTAAGTACAGTGACATCTTGAAGCCGTCTGTTATATAAAGAAAGTATATCAGCACGTTGTAAAATTTCTTCAAATTTGTCAGAGTGGGATTTATATATCACCCTTACAGCTCTTTCTTGTATTCGTTTTAGCTTCCTTTTCTTGGATGACTTGCAAAAATGCCTAGTTAAATGGCAGTAAGTTAAATAGGGTAGTATAAAAGATTTATGCAGTAGTAACTTAGCCTTGCAGGGTATTAAGTTTCGAAGAAGAGAGAGTACTCCGACTTTCTGGCTTGCCTTATTACATAATTTGCCAATATGCTCAGTAAAGTTGAGATTATCATCTATGTAAACTCCAAATAATTTGATTAGTTCCGAGTTCGCAATGTCCAGATCGTTTATATTCTGCATCTTGTCTCTCTTGTCCTTATCAAGATTCCACGGATTAATGTTTAGAGACCGAAACTTGTCTGGATTAGCCAGTAGAAAACTATTTGTATACCACGACAGTGCTTGCTGGCCATGAATTTTTATTCTACTTCCTACTGTTTCATGGTCCCTTCCTTTGACGTACACTTGGTGGTCATCAGCGTACATAGTTAAATTTGCGTCTTTTACATGAACTGACATGTCGTTCTGGTAGATGTTCCATGGTAAGGGGCCGAAACACAATCCTTCAGGACATCCCCTTTCCACCTTTATCCAGTCACTAGTAGCGTCACGCATTTTTACTCTGTTCAGTCTATTGTCGAAAAATGATCGCGAAAGGTTAAGTGATCGCCCACCAAATCTATAAGCCTCCAGTTTCTTTATCGTCAAACATATTACCTCAAAGAGGTAATATGTTTAGAGGCTCCAGGAGACCCTCCCTTACCCCACCACACCCCCACCATCAACGGTAAGCCGTGTTTTACTAATTGGCCGTCTAAAAGAGATTCTAAAGTAACGTTTTGAGTTTTAGCCCTTCGTCAGAGCGAATCGAATGCAAGAAAATTTACACTGAGTGAAACAAACTAAAGCGAGGATCGCATTACAAATGGCGTCATAAATAGCTAGTCTAGCTAATTCGCGCAATCTTCAAGCTAAAACCTGACGAACAAAAATGCGACTAACTCTTGCTTATCTAGCTAATTTTCTTGCCTTTATTTGCTTTTTTATTGAAATAACACGAGTGCATGACTTTGATGTTGAGTAACTTGTTGGGACGTGAATGAAAGTGATCCTCGCAGTAATGTGCACTACTTAGGCAGTAGTGAAAATAAGGCCTGAGAAAAATTCAAGCCTGTACGGGATTTGAACCCATGACCTCTGCGATACCGGTGCAGCACTCTACCAACTGAGCTAACAAGCCAACTTTCTATTTTCACTACTGCCCAAGTAGTGCACATTTCTGCGAGGGATAATATGAGTAAATAAACGAAATTTTAGGCTAAAATGTTTATTTCACCAGGAAGTTGAAAAATCGCTTAATATGCGTGACGTGGCATATCTGCTTTCACGTGGATTTGAAACTCGCCCAAAGTAACTTTGGTTAGAAAACTAATCTACCAATTGAATAGAAGTCATAGTAATAGTAACCGAAGGTTAAAATGGTTGGAAACGATATTCTTTGAGGGTATGGGCAATGGGCGGAAAATGTATTTCTATATCTGAAAGCCGCGAGCAAATAAGCGACATTTTAGGCTGAAATGTTCATTTCATCAGGAAGTTGAACAATCACTTATGCGTGACCTAGCATTATCTGCTTTCGCGTATATTTGAGACTCGTCCAATCGAATTTTGCTCAGAAAACTTATTTACTAATGTAATAGTAGTCATAGGGACAGTAACCATAGTTTAAAATAATTGGAAACAATGGGCTTTGAGGGTGTTAGCAATGAGTGGAAAATTTATTTTTATATGTGAAAGCCGCGACCAAATTAACGAAATGTTTTATTTCAGACAGTTTATGAGTATTTTAAAATTTAGTGGGAAGTTTATTACAATTGGTTTAATGCTAACATATGACGCCTACGTTTCGCTCGGAGGAATCGAAGAACTCCTTCTTTTGGAAAATCTGTTGGAAGAATCAGAGAGCGATGAAAGCAACAAGCCCCGACAAAAAACGAAAAGTACCGCAACTTACCAAAGTCGCAGTTACTTGAAAAAAGAAGCAAAAAATATGAGGAATGTCTCCTTGTCTTGTTAAGCAACAGAATTAGGGCCTACTAATCTAAGCGTGTCAAATTTAACCTATGCAAAAATGCATCGTGAGGATGAACTTATTCTTGAGGATATCAACTTCTTTGCACCTTCAAAGAGTTTAACAGTTGTCACTGGCCCGGTTGGAAGTGGTAAGTGTACTTTGCTCTCACGCGAACGCTGGTGAAATTTCCAACACCACTGGGATGATTGATTATCAAAGTTCTGTCATTTACTTGCCTCACACTGCTTGGGTGTTTTCAGGAACGATGATAGAAAACATTCTGTTTGGCCATCTCTACGAGGAAATGAAATTCCGAACGCCAGTGGGACGATTGATTATCAAGGTTCTGTCATTTACTTGCCTCAGACTGCTTGGGTGTTCTCGGGAACGATAAAAGAAAACATTCTGTTTGGTCAACCCTTCGAGGAGTCCAAGTACGGAAGAATAATCGACATCTGCGCTCTGAAAGAAGACTTTCAGCGGTTACCTGATGGTGACCAAACAGTTGTTGGAGAATGCGGCGAGGTTCTGAGTGGAGGACAACAGGCGAGAGTAAGTTTAGCTCGTGCAGTTTATGCTGAAGGAGATATTTATCTATTGGATGATCCACTGAGTGCTGTCGATTTGAAAGTTGGCAAACACGTCTTAAACAAGTGCATCAAAGATCTACTAGGTGATAAAATCGTTCTGTTTGCCTCTCATCAGCAACAGCATATGGAAAATGCTGATGAAGTGATTGTGTTGTGCAAAGGGCGTGTCCTCGACAAGGGACGCTTTACTGAGCTGCGCGACAAAGGTGTAATCAGTTCAATTGTCGACCCGCTCCATAAAGCAGCTCTGAAGGACAAAACGAGTGGGTTCATCTGAGCCGCTCTCCTGGAAAGATAAGGGGGAACACGATGATGCTGAAAAGTGCCAGAAAATAGATCCTCTGCCCAATGAAGCGAAGATTTTGGAGATACCAAAGGAGGATCGTACAATCGGAGTACTGACATCCTGGCTTTACTGGGACTATTTCAGAAGTGGAGCACATCCTTTGATGATAACTGGAATGGTTGAATGAATTAAGTCTCATTTCACAAGGTAACCGTATTGTTAGAGTGAGTTACAAACCTTGGGTCAGGCCCTAACAGGGAATAAAGCAACCTTTTTTCCATATTTCTTTTATTCTTTTTCGTGCAAATAACTTCGCAGTGGCTGTGATTTTAACCAACATTACACGTTGGTTTTAGATTAGATGGTAGAGCTAAGAGACAATGCAGAAATCTCTGACCATGTTCCCAATATCTCACTCACTGGTAGAAGCGCCAGTCACGCACGAAAGGGAGAGTTGGCGTTTTTCTGTTCACGTTTGCCTTGAACTTGCCTCCACTTGCCTAAAAAATGTTAAAAAACCACTATTTCTTCAAACTAACTTTCTGAGACCAAAAGCTGTTTTCTAACCACATTTATGGGTAACATGGTTGACTGCTTCATCTATTTTGTGACATTGTGGCGCTTACATAGACATCCCCAAGATACTAACGGTAGCAGCTAATTCAAGCGGGCTGTCTCTAGGCCCAATGAAGTTTTTAATGTTCAGTTGAGTGATCATATAGAAATAAATTTTAATCACTTCATATTAATGGTGTGTCTTTCAGCCATCATAGTCGCTCTAGACTTGTGGCACTCGTTTCTTGCAAGGCTAAACCCTGAGGATCAGAAGAAGAAGACTTATCTATCTGTCTTCGCCTGTCTGGTTGGCGCGTGTTTTATATTTACCATCGTTCGGGCCTATGGATTCTTGAAAATTTGTCTAAAGTGCGCCGAGCGTCTTCACGATAAAATGGTTGTGGCCATTTTACAAGCACCTGTCCTGTTCTTTGATTCAAATCCAGTGGGAAGAATCCTAAATCACTTCTCCAATGATATTGGCTGCGTTGATGAGATGTTACCCAAAACAGTCTTGGCGGCAATGCAGATGCTCTTGATGATATTCGTCCAAATTCTGATAACAGTCGCCACAAATGTTTGGCTCATGTTTCTTATTGTTCCAATTTCTGTGCTGGTTGTTTTTCTATTCAATTATTACCTGAAGACTGCCAGAGAGCTAAAGAGATTAGAGTCATTTTTCAAAGAGCCTGAGAGGACTGGATACAATTGGTACGAGAGGAGGACAGACAGATTTTGTGGATGCACTTTACAGGTATGTTAGAGACATTGATTCATTGTGTGGAGCTACTTTTTTTTTATTTACCGGAAATACACGAAATTGCATCGCGTCTGTTGTTATCTTACCTGATATGTACTGAGACACTGGTCAGCACGTAGACTTTTCCGTACGAGGCACGGTCTCGAAACGAAGCTATCCGAAATAGGCACGTAGGGCATTACTAGTGGTAAGACTACAGTAACGCGTTCTTCTGATAGGATTTCAACAGACCCATATTATGAACGGTCAATAAACAAGATCGCGTGACGCAGAAGTTTCACGATTGGTCAAAATTGTAACAAATTTATGGAACGTGATTGGTTATCACCAGCCCAATTAGAGCACTAATAGGACAGTGTAAGTGTCATGCTTGTAATTGGACAGTGTAATAGCACAGTTGACAAGTCATTTTTTTTTTTTATGAAAACGTAGATCTGTTGTCTAGTTGTTAGAGGTTTTAAGTTCTTTCTCTAATTTTGTCATAGTTTTGATCAATTGGTTAGAGAACGTCATGTCGTCCAATTCTGTCTTTAATAATACTCGTGATGAAAAAAATCAGACTCCCGCTTCGCAGTCGTCCGATTCTGTTAATCACTCGTATGATTACTGACCGAATTGGACTTCGTTACGAGTTTAACAGGAAATACAGACAAGTGCCACTCGTCTTCTCCTTCTGATAAATTGTATACTTAGTATAAGAGATGTAGTTGTGATAGTGAACAGTTAAGAATTTTTTTCTCGGAGAATTCACCATTTTTTAATAGAAAAGTATCCATATCGTTTACAAATTCGGCTCTCTCGACGAATGGAGCATGCCTAAAACTGAGATGTGGCTACGGAAGTGATCTTTTGGATACTTAGCTAGAAGCTTACGGATGTTGATTGGAGAATAACATCTTTTTGAGAGGAGGGGTGTCGGACGGAATTTGTCGAAGGACTCCGTTACATTGTCAGACCAAAGGAGACACTGGTCTCACTTCAGTGTGCACACCAGATGTAATCTCTTTGAGTTTTTTTTGAAGTGATTGTCGTAAAAAAATTTCAATTTAATAATAACAAGCCAATCAAAACAAAAGAAAAGATCAAAAGTAGTGACAGAGGACTTAACTTAAAAACAAGGAAACGGCATTGAACGCTGACAAACGTGATCGACCAATAAGCGATTGGTTTTGCACAAGTTTGCTGGAACAATCGCGAAGCGAAGTAAAACAGAAATTATACCAACCGGTTTATTTTCAAACTTCAACTAAAAAATCACTCCATTAAAAATTATTGTAATCAACACTCGTCCCCTCAGATATCAAGATGTTCATAATCAGGCGTACATTATGGTGATGGCCAGCGGTAGGTGGCTCGGTGCGCGTTTGGATTGTCTCGCTTCCTTTTTAGTCGGTGCAGTTGCTCTGGCTGCAATCTTGGTATCTCAAGATGCCGGTAAGCTTAAAATTCTTAGTAACGATTTTCAATCTTTCTACTTAAAGTAACAATTTATATAGTCGTATATTAACACAGCATGAACAATTGAATAATAAAAGAAGTGTGACTATACGTGCTCTCTCATCAACGGGTGGTTTCTAAACACGACGAAAACGTGCGAGTCACTCAGGTGGCTTAGGTGCTGAGCAACCTTTGAAGTGTCTTCTATGATTTAAAAAGGGAAACTTGTGTTGATAACTCCTCTGCACATACTTAGCTCGGAGTCAAAACAACGACACTGAGAAAGACGCAAAAAAGACGCATTATTTATTCCCTCCTATTAAGTGACTACCTGGATCAGGCTAGGTAACTTAGCGTTGTAAAGTTTTTGTTATATGTTCTAAGTTATCGAGAGATAACAAGTCCGAAATTTATAGATTAAAGTTTCAATTTTTCTTTTCCGCGTACGCTGGTCTCGCTCTTGTTTACGTCATCCAAACTCTGACCATACGCTGTTAGAAAAGTTTCTGTGGTGGAAAACTACATGACGTCAGTCAAGCGAGTTATGACCTACACCAAACTTGACCGGGAGCCTGGATACGAGGAAGAACAAACACCGCTAAAGGAATGGCCTCGGAGAGGAAGTAGTGTCTTGAGAGACATATCACTGATCTTCTACCGGGGGGACCACAAGTGCAGAAGAATATCAATCTTAATATCAAAGGAGGAGCAAAGATCGGAGTTGCCGGCCGTACGGGAGCTGGGAAGTCATCTTTTATAGCAGCTCTTAGGCGTATGCCTGATGCTGATGGAGAGATAATCATCGACGATGTTCCAGTTAAAGAAATAGGCCTCCAACAAGCTCGACGAGGTATCTCGGTTCTTGGCCAAAGTCCTCTTCTTTTTAGCGGATCATTGAAGTAAAATCTCGACATTTTTGATAAGTATCACGACACTGATTTATGGCAAGCTTTAGAGGATGTGCAACTGAAAGATTTTGTCGGGAGGCTTGAGGCCAAGCTGGATCACGAACTGCTGGAACATGGCGCTAATAAGAGTGTCGGCAGTTGATTTACTTGGCTGGTGTGCTGCTACAGCGAAGTAAAATCGTCGCCCATTTTGCTGTGGTCTGTTCAGTAATAGATCACAGATGAAGTCATAATGTGGTAAGAACAGAAAAACCTGCACACTAGGCGCAGGCGTGTGTGTCACTGATGTTCCAACTGCTTTATGACGTCCTCTGTGATATATTAATGATCAGACCCACCGTAGCATAGATTACATTTGTTTTATGTAATAAACAAAGCAAAATTTTTCTGATGTGGATGTCACTTATCCGTCTGTCCCCCAACTGATCATAAGTAAAAAACCAATGGAGATGCACTAGGAACGACTTCCGTGCGCCTCTTACCACCCAACGCAATGCACACAAGTAACAAGATAACAGTTTATTCAGAAATAGGTAACTATTCAACGGCCTAGGTATTTCCGGATTTAGGGTCCAGTATTAGAGAGTAACAGGTTGTCATGTCGACATTCACGTTGGTATAGATTTAGATCTCGGACAAGCAGAAAGAATGAGAGGAAATACGGGCTTACGAGATAGCGGCACAGCTTAATTAAGTTCCATGTAGGATCAACAACTCTATTACAGTCTCTTCCAAACATATTACCTCAAAGATGTAACATGTTTAGAGGCTCCAGGAGACCATCCTTTGCCCCAACACACCCCCACCTCTTACGAACAGCGAGCTTTGTGTCACACATTCAGTTGTCCTGACTATTGAGCACGCTAACATATTTTTTGCAATGGTAATCCCAGCACTTTTATAGAGTGTGGAGATCACATGTTTTCCCTTTGGCAACTTATAAAACATCTCCAGGAACTTTAAATTGAGTAAGATTTTCCTTCTCACATTCCACCTTTTAAAACTGATCTTTCGCATGCGCCATGCTTTCTCATGAGATCTTCGCACTCTTTTATGACATATGACTGTCTTCCGTGCCCGGGGGTAGGGATTTTGAACCTCGCCTGGGTGGGATGGGAAATTTGAACCGGAACTGTCAAGTCTTTCTAGCGGAACAAAAGTGTCATATTTTTTTATACAGAGGTGTTTTGAGGTTCAAATTTCACTTTCGCGAGCAGATGGCTCAGAAAAAGACATCTCCAAGTAAGTCCCTGTCACTAATCTTGCCTTCTACAAAAAATTCGATTGACGATAAAATAGAGCACTTGGGTGGGGCAATTGAACAAAACAATCTTCAAAAGTTAAAATTTCTGGGGAGTTGCCTGAGGGGGATGTTGAAGCTTTGAATTGATCGACGCATAAGTTGCATCGTTCCTTTTCATTTCGTCCAACCAATGTCGCCGCAATGTCCGGCAAGCGAATCGTTATGTTAAAGGCACGGTTGAAGAGCAAAGATTTCTGTATCCTCATCAAAGGTAAGCCGTGTTTTACTGATTGGCCGTCTAAAGGAGATTCTTAAGTAATTAACGTTTTGATTTTAGCTCTCTGTCAGAGCGAATCGGATGCAAGACAATTTACACTGAGTGAAACAAACTAAAGCGAGGATCGCGTTACAAATGACGATGTCAAAAGTGTCATAAATAGTCTAGCTAATTCGCGCAATCTTCAAGTTATAGCCTGACGAACAGAAATATGACTAATTCTTGCTTATCTAAGTAATTGTCTTGCCTTAATTTGCTTTTTTTTTAAGAACACGAATGCGTGATTTTGATGTTCAGTAACTTGTTGGGAGTTGGTTTGGAAGGTTTTTTTGCAGATTCACGGGAGATTCCTCAATTTCGACACGGTGTATTGGAAACTTATCAACGTCCTATTCGTTATCTTTCTCTTCTTTGTTTACCATATTCTGTATCAATTTGTCGTTTGATAAACTTCTAGAATTAAACGAAGTCCCTTTGTTTATCTGAAAGCTATGAGCAAATAAATGAAATGTTGGGCTAAAATGTTCCTTTCACCAGGAAGTTGAATAATCACTGGTGTGGACGAGGCATTATCTGCTTTCGCGTGGATTTGAGACTCGTTTAAACTAACTTTGCTCAGAAAACTACTCTACCAATGAAATAGTAGTCATAGTAATGGTAACCAGAGGTAAAAATGGTTGAACACCATGGTCTTTGAACGTGTGGGTAATGGGCGGAAAATGTATTTTATACATCTGAAAGCCGCGAGCAAATAAACGAGATGTTATGCAAATAATAAACTGTTCGTAATCGTGTACGTAGCTCACTTATAGAGATTTTATCCTCAATATCAAACCGATATTAAGGACAGTGAGTAAAAGCTGGCTAAAATCTTCATTTCACCAGAAAGTTGAATAATCACTTAATATGCGTGACATAGAATTATTTGCTTACGCTTGGATTTGAGACTCGTCCAAACTAACTTTACTCAGAAAACTAATCTATTAATGTAATAGTAGAAATTCTGATACTAACCGTAGGTTAAAGTGGTTGGAAACCATAGGCTTTGAAGGTGTGGGCAATGGGCGGAAAATTTATTTTATGTACGAAAGCCGCGAGCAAATAAACGAAATGTTATGCAAACGATAAACTGTTCGTAATCGTGTGCGTAGCTAACCTGTAGAGATCAAACCGATATGAAGGACAGTGAGTAAAAACTGGTGGGAAATAAATTCATTCATAACTTCATTCAACCGCAGGGATCTTAACGTATACAAGGTTTAAAGCGGAGCCCGCAAAGGTGACTTGCTCTTGGTAGGTTTATCATCGTTAACATTTAACATTTTGTTGAAGAGCCCTCGCCATAATTAAAATTACTGTCGTAAGCCTTATCAAAGGGATGAATAAGCGCTAAAAGTTACGGGTCTTCAAGATGCTTGCTTTCCGTGTTTGTACATTGAATACACTTCTCTCTGAAAATGCATCCCACCAAAAGGGAGTACAATAATGTCTATGGTATGACGGGGAAACCTTAGGAAAAGCGGAGGCTGAGTTATAATTGCTCCCACGGAAAGCAGTGATACGCCTAGAGGCTTATGTCACTTTTGAGAGACGTTTTTCTTTTAAATTATTCTTATGCGAGGTTAAGAGTCCCGAATCAGTGCAAGTCAAGTTAAGTGCGATTGAAATTAAGGTTCAGTTTACTATACTCCTAGAAAACTTTGAGCAGGACTTCAGACTTTTAATGAATGACGTATATTCTGTACTCGTTCGAACTGTTATACCTGGTTGATTTACTATGTGTTCTGGTCAAATCTTAAATCGTAGACGACTGTTTGGAAACTTGTAGCTTATCGACGTGGACGAAGGATCAAGAAGGAACTTAAATAACATAGTTCAGTACTCCAATGGTTACTACTAACAAACCTGACGTTGAGTGACGCATGAGTTAAGTTACCGAGTTATCAACACTACTTTGCGACCTGAAGGCGGTACTCAGAAGTCTCATCGTGTAAGAAAAATTCCACTATGTGTTTTTTGGGTTTTCATCCAATAATTAATTTCTGGCGACTTCGTAATGTTTCATAAATTCAGAAGAAAGGACCTTAAGGCCTAGTTTATACATCGCGCTACAGTCGAATTTAATTCAGACGAGTTTAATCCCATTAAATTCGTCGTTCCGTCGACATAAATCGTGGCGTGGTTTTATGCGTCGAAATCAATACGGTCGAATTTAATTCTCTTCCCACATGCAGTGTCTCTGGTCAGAGGTGTCATTTTGAAACAAACATGGCGCGGGCTAAAGCTCTGAAAACAATTTTGCTCGAGAAAATTTCCAGGGAAAGAAAACGGCAACGTCAACTACGGCGTAATATGGTTACATTGGTGTTAATGAGGAAAAGGTTTATCGTACGACTTTGTTTGCTGACGTGTCTAATGTTACAGGCAAGTGAAGATGAAATTAGCGCTCGAAGACCTCGCAGTTGTCGTCGCAGTCATAAAAACACAGGTTGGTGGGAATTGGTTTGGGCGTCCTATGATGAAGGAAGATTTCGTGTATCAAGTAATACGTTTAACTTAATTTTGAAGAGTCTTCGACCTGATATTGAGAAAGATTTTGTCACAGAGCAGTCCGTTTCTGCCAAATGTAGGCTGGCTATATGTCTTTACAGATTATGTAGAGGTGACTACCTATTCACCATTGCGGAACTGTTTGGCCTTGGTGTGACGACCGTTCACAAAATCAGAGGAAGTATGTGAAGCGATCATAAGAAACCTGTGAAAACCTTCGGTGCAAGCGCATTTTCCGATCACCAAACAGAATATTATGGAGAAAATGGTGGATATGACAGCGTTTTGGCAATTCCCCTGCTGCTGGGGTGCTGTAGATGGGTGCCACATCCCCATTCAGTGCCCTCCTGGCGGTCTGAAAGCCTGTAAAGAGTATCATAACTTGAAGAACTTTTATTCAATAGTATTGATGGCCATTGTAGATGCACAGGATCGTTTCATCTGGGCAAGTGTTGGTTTTCCAGGAAATTCACACGATTCCATCATTTTCTAGTCCACTGATTTGTGGCACAACATTACTGAAAACAACATCATACCATCAATTTCTCAAGTCATTGAAGGTACCGAGGTTTACCCGATGATTTTGGGCGATTCTGCTTTCCCATTCAGAGTGTGGTTAATAAGGGAGGCTCTGACCAGGAAAATGTGGCAGGAAAAAGAAGCAAACGAACTGGAAATGTAGACGTGATTAAAACAATTTTTTTGTCATCCATGCTATTTTCAAAGTTCTCCATAGATTGTAACAAATAAATCACTACACATTTCAGGTAAACTTTATAAAAGCAACAGTGTGTTGTTCCATAAAATATTCAACGCCCCTGTGAAGTTTTTTGTTAGACCTCAAACTCCCGCTAACTCCGGCAACCGTCTTAAACTTTAGCGCGTACTTCAAGAACCTGCTACTTGCCTTCACGCCGGAACACGAGTTCTACGCTCTTAATTCACGGGGGTAGAAATGAATATTTTGTGGAACTGTCTCAATTTCAACTTAGGCATTACATGTACAAGCCCTGCAAATCGGCATTATATGAAAAACTCGCTTACTTCACTATTACATTTCTTTTCAGTACACATAACAGAAAAAAGAAACAAATTTGACCAAAGGTACTGAATGTCATGACATTCCTAATACGTTTGTTGCATTACTTCTCATCAATGCTTTAAGCGACCCATTTTAAATGCAAGTTAGAAATGCACAGGTCTCGAGTTCATGTTCAAGCAAGCAATGATAGTCATTGGATCAAGGAATACTATTAATATATGACATTACGTTGCATCACTGTATATTTTTCAGACAGTTTTCATACAGTACCATGAGATAAACACTGTTATGATGAGAATTGCAATGCTGTAATTCAGTTGTTATTTTGTTACAGTCGTTACAACCAAAACATACCAAGCTACCTATGGTAGTATCTCAGTGCAAAGAAACTACATAGGAACTCAGGTAATATTACTCAGTTACCTCTGCTGCCAAACATTAAATAGTTTGGCGTGCACCTTTACATAATTTGCATCCACTTCAGGAACATTGCCAGGTACACCTTATAAGTTGGCTATCTGCTCATTCAATCAATTATGACAGTTAACGGTACAAAACTTACTGGTCGGACATGATCACCACCTCGTTGATATTTGCTTTAAAATGTGTTCTCAAAGTGCCTTTAACACCCCCACCCCCTCCTCACCAACTGTTTCCCCCAATTTTTCCCTCAAATAAATATTTGTATTTTTCTCTCAAATATATATTTGTATTTTTCTGAGCAAAATTCCACTGTTTTGTCTTAATTTGCTTAAGACCTGGATTTTTATGAATAACAACAACGACCAACTTGGACCACAAGAAGCATGGCTCCATTCCTGTTTGACATCACAGACTGCTTTCAAAGCATTTTTGCACTGCAAAGCAGTTTGTGATGTCATGAACAAGGAATAGATCCATGCCCCTAACAGCTTGGTTGTGTTTGAGATAAAAACAGACTTAATTTGCAAATTCTTTTAAAAAACCAATATTTAAACAAAATGCTACACTTCTCGAACCATCATATCAGTACAATATTGAGATTTCTGCTGGTGGAAAAAGATTATTTGAGTTATAGGCACTTCAAGACCATAGTGTAAAAGGCTCTTTTCAAAGGAGTTCCAAAATAACTTTAAAATATTTGAGTGCATGCCAAGACCCTTTCAAAATTTGTACAACTGTGAAACACCAGATTGTCCTTGTGAAGTCATAGTTGACTGAACGTGATGTAGGAGAGACTGCTCATCATTTTTTTGGAGCACATGACATCAATGGTGTGTACCTAAAGGATGGAGTACTTGGGTGACTGCTGCTAGCTCTGGGATTGGACACAGCTTGTTGTGCAAAATTATGGCTTTGATGATGAAAATCATCAGAATAAGAACTGCTATAAGGATGGAAATTACCATGGGGTTGCATGTTTGGATTGCTGTTAGGTGTTAGTGGGCCACACATCAACTGGAAGTACCTCATTTCCTGTTCTCTAGACTGCTTCATATCTTCCCTCAAAATTTGCAAAAGCTCTTTGGTGGGATCATTCTCAATAGTACTTTCAAGTAGTTCAACAGCTTTTGCCATCTGCTCAGTTTTAGCTCTTTTAGAGGTAGGTTTCTTTGCCAAGAAACGTTTACCCTTGGATGGGACTTCTCCACTGCTATCCATAAGGCTGGATGAAGTGCTTGCACAGTCATCATCATCACCATCAACTTCTTGATCATTCTTGCTGGTATCTTGCTTGTCTACATTTCCAAAATGAACAGAGGGTTCACATGCATTTTCTCGTTGACATGAATCTCTAGTTTTAACAAGTACATAAAGAAGGTCAAACCATTTACCATATCCCCGTTCTTCAACAAACCTTTCAATACCTGAAGCAGTTTTCATTGTCATGCAGATCTGCTTACATGTACTAATGCATGACTTAAATTTATTTCTCATTTGTTGCTCTTGGAAAGGAAAATCACTCCCGGTGGTCTTATTGTATTCGACGTTCAGCCGTTTCCGCAACATCTCATAAGCTTCAGTGTTGCTTGCTTTCTTAGTATTGCAAAATATCAGTTTCTTGACCAGCTGGTCATTATTAACAATAATATTTACCATATCAGTGATGTGATCTTCTTTCCAAGTCGCTCTCCGCCCAATTCTTTTCTTCCTTTTCCCACATTCAGAACTCACCATTTCTCCTTCCTCGATGAAATCTGACTCTTCTTATTCTTCTTCTTCTTCTTCTTCTTCTTCGCTAATACATGTTGTAAGATCCCTCTGACTAAAGTCTTTGTCATCCACTTCGCTCTGACAATCTTTGAGAAGCTTTTCTGTACAAAGAGCACACTTGAGACAATACCCAACACGTTTATTTGGTTGCCAGCCGATAGCTTCTTCATTAACTTCAGGAATCGAACATTCCGATCGAACACATACACTTTTACCACACGTTATACAAGAATACTTCGTTTGTCTCTCACAATTACTGCAAGAAAATGACAAACTTTTCCTCCAAAGCGCCATGGCTATGAACTACAACGTAAACTCGCGCCGAAGTGCCCAAGAGGAATTTCTGCGCATGCGGAGTACTTGAAAAGCTCGCCACGGGTCGCTGCGGGCTCGCCAAAATAAATTGAAATACATTAAGAAAATGTACGCATTTCATTCGACGCGAAGCTAGCGCGACGTTAAAACTGAAGACGCTTTATCGATATTTCATCCGTCTTATCAAGACGGATAAAACATCTATGTCGAATTTAATTTACCAGACGAATTTAATTCGTCTTAGAAGTCGCGCTATCGTCGAGTTTAATTGCTTGTGGGACCTTGAATTAAATTCGTCTGAATTAAATTCGACCGTAGCGCGACGTATAAACTAGGCCTAAGATAAATTAGTTCGCATGGTAAAATATTATTTGATTACATGTCACATACATCAACTGAAAAGGACTTCACTTTAAGTACCACGAATGCGAAAAACTTCGACTTAGTGTTACTCTGAATAAACCTGAATCTCGTCAGAGGTATCCTGCCTCTGAAGTTTTTTTCCCTTCCTCATTAATTGAGTGATAAACGAAGCAATAGGTCGCCTAGAGCTAATAGTCAACTTTCGGCGGCTGTATTTTTCTAGATGGATATAGAGATTTTTCTTTACTTAATGATTTTTTATCCCATTACGTTTTGGACTCAAATCACTCGTCAAACATTAGTTGGCCGTATAAGTTTCGTTTACTTTTTAGACCGCTCCATGTACACCGTAAGGTCGAATTTTCGAAAGTACACGCAATTTCATGGCCAGCTATTCTAGAAGTTCGCCGAAACCACAACATGTTTTTACATTTGCATACTCCTCTACCCTAGTTGAATCAGTCTGGATAAAAAATATCGTGGGAAAGAAGTTGAAATTTTGCGCTGAGCAGAGATAAAAAGTTGCATATTTCCGGTCATGACGGTAGCATCAAAGTAGGTGTCAAACAAAATTGCATTGAAAAAAACCGTTACGTGCTTTGTTCTCATTTAAATTAAAGGGTTGATCTAAATATGCAAAGCAAAAAAAACCCCTCAAACTCGAATTTTGTGAAAAGAAATTTGATGTTCGGTGTTGATAAAAACTAGCGCTGAAGCGATTTTCACTTAGGAAAAAATTATTCTGCTATATTTGCAAAAACCAAGGTGGTTTCGATTACTTTTAGACTAAACTAGATTCCTAGGCAAAGTTTGATAGAAATCCATTTTTGGACCCGAAACGCACCGGACCACTTTAAAGTTGGCTTGCTCTTGGTAAGTTTATCATCGTTAACATTTTGTTGAAGAGCCCTCGCCATAATAAAAATTATTCTCGCAAGTATTAATCAAAGGGATGAATAAGCGCTTAAAGTTACGGATCTTCAAGGTGCTTGGTTTCTGTGTTTGTACATTGAATGCACTTCACACTCAAGGTGCATATCTATGGCATGACGGAGAAACCTTAGGAAAAGCGTAGGCTGAGTTACAATCATACTCATGGAAAGCAGTGATACGTCTAGAGGCTTATGTTACTAATCATGTCAGAAATTATTCTTATGCGAGGTTAAGGGCCCCGGACTAGTGCAAGTCAAGTTAAATACGATTGAAATTAAGGTCCAGTTTACTATACTCCTAGAAAACTTTGAGCAGGACTTCAGACTTTTAATGAATGATTGCTCAAACTTATTTAGAACGAAAGAATCTTTGGCGCGGAACTATTCAGTTAACAACTGAAGTAAAATATTTGAAAAAGAACCATTAATTAAAATTATACTGCGGTCCATTCTTCGTTGGACAAAATTTCCAGAGACAACATTTCAACACTATTTCTAAACAAAAAAAAAACGCAACGAATGTTTTCCACTCACGCTACAACGTTCATCAGCGGTGGCAGACAGATTTGGATGGACCTTAATCGTGGGCATATCAAGATCTTAATTAAACCGCCAAAAAATTGAAGGAGCATTGATGTTAACGTGGCTAGCTCAGATAATTTGTCCTCTTGAAAAACCATGTTAATTTTTGGAATCGCTTGACATTTCTAAACAAACACTCTGATACTCTTTAGAGGTTTCAAGGAACCATTTAGTGGCACTTAGGAGAAAATTTCTGACTGCCGGGCATTTAGCTATTTCGAGACCGTGCCCAGCAGTCTGATCAGAAGCGACGACAACCGAGTAATAATATTGTGGTGTGCAGCCGTGTCCGGCTGCCGGGAATTTTGTCATAGCGTTTTCGAAAAGCTCCATTTTGAAAATGTGCTTTCAAAACTTCCATATCAAGTCCCCCTTTATTCAGCGTTATGAAGACAGGGCTCTTGGCAAATTTTGTGATCCTCTCGTTTTAAAAATTACGACATCTGTATTATTATACAGGAACATCGTCCAACGCTTTGTTGGCTCGAGAATTTTGACTGTTACATTGCACGAGTCACCGGCAAATTCATTCATGACCAATCACACAATCGACTTCGATAGGTATCCAATTTTTACAGTATTATGCGCTTACTTTTGGCCTGAGAAAAAATTTACGTTTTCTCGCAAGTGAAATTTCATTTTACGCCAAGGTGGACGTTAATCAGTGATAAAACTGGATGATAAGCAGTAATAAACAACAGACGAGTGCCTTTTTGATTTCTGCTCCCACTTTCTGCCCTCAGATAGTTCCCGCTTCCCGCCCTCTCCCGTCCCCAGTTCTCCCGCCCCCCTGTCCCCTTCCATTCTAGAGTACTGATTAAATGTCATTCAAAAACACCATTTGGAAATAATTTTCGGAGACCCTAGTAAGAAATTATATTACCAAAAGTTATTTGTTTGTTTTTCGGCTGGTAAAAAGAATGAAACGATCTCCCAGGACGAGACGAACTGGTCTTTTTAAGGTCTAACAAATCGACGTAACGTACTTGACGAGGATTATAAGGTGCTGAGTTGCTTTGCTGACCAGTTCGCTTTCTGTTCCTGACCCCTCCCCACTTTGTCTTTTATCTTCTGCCGCCATTCAAATTTGCCCCAACTCCTACTCGGTCTGCATGGTCTGCGTTTCATTATGACCGTGCATCGCGAGATGCACGAGCGTTGCGTTTCGCATAAGATACTCTCTGTTGCGTAACTTGTTTTGTTGAAACTTTTGCTAATTCTTCTGTCACAATAAAAGATACTCTCTATTACCCACTATCGTTTGCTGGGACTTTATTTGTGACATTGTGATCTTGCCATTTTCAAGGACAAATGATAGAAATTGATATTACATGTTGATCATTTTGTGGAATACCCTCGAACTGGTTTTGGCTCTCCATACAAAGGAATAGCAATTATTCAAATTTGTCTTAGAAAAAACACAGAGTGTTTTGAAACTGTTTTGAAACAAACTGGCTTGATGAAACCCATTCGGTGTCTGAGGTTTCTAAGGTCTCAATATCTCGTGTGTGATTAGTTACAATTAATGATTTATTTTTGTGACTAATAAGTTTGTCATGTATGCGACAAGTTCTCGCGTAGAGGAGACAAAAAGGAAAACGGGATGGCGAAAAATCGTTGAAACTCAATTCGGAATGAAAAGTTGGTTCCATGCCGCTTCCTTAGTTTCTATCTAGAGGGAGCCTGGAAATCAACAGGCTCACCCAAGCAAGGTGATCAATTTTGGCCGGCCGCGCGCAAATCTCTCGCGCAAAATTTCAGACAAAAATAAGGTTAGCAACCGCTGTCAAACTAACTATGCCAAGAAAATTAAACGTTCATAAAAAGTAGAGAAAGGAAAACTCGACATTCTTCGAGCACAAAGCTTATTCTAAGTCATGAGGTTCTACAGAACACCGTGACTAAATGGATTTTATGTAAGTTTACAACTCTCAGAGGGCAGGTTGGTTCAAAAGGCGAAGACCTTTGACCATTGCGTTGAATATGCCAATAATGACTAAGTATTTTGTAGGTCTCAAGTGATGGCACCTAAAGGCGGTTACAGGAAAATCTTTGGTGGTGAAGATAAAAAAGTCAGTTTTGTATCTTCACTTTTTTATCGCTGGATGAACGGAGTCCTTAAGGAGGGCAGTCAAAGACCTTTGGATCAAAATGACTTTTTACCCTTGTCAGAGGAGAACTCTGGCCGTTTTGTCACCGACAAGCTTCGAAAAAGCTGGGAAAGCGAGAAACATCATTGCAAGATGAATGGGAAAGGGCCCAAACTTTGGAAAAGCGTCTTTGATATGCTTTCTGCCGAAGATGTTATCATCATTTTGACGGGGAATATATTGTGTACAACTTCTCGCCTTCTCTTTCCACTGTTTCTCGGGTATCTTGTTTCTAAGCTTATGTCAACTGAGGCAGAGAATACTTATCAGCTCTACGCCTGCGCATTAGCTTTGTGTCTTAATGGTTTGATCGGTGGTCTTGGTGCGCACCAGCGAGGTTACAGATGTGAAATATTGGGGATCAAATTAGGAAGCGCCCTGAGAGGACTGGTGTACCACAAGGTAGGCACGATCCTAAATAGTATTCTCTGCGTTTTTCGAAGGCTCAACCGATTTTTCTAATACCCTAGACACCGCAAATTAAGCCGAACAAACTTGAACATATTTATTTATCCGATAAAGAATTATTTTTTCTAGAAATCTGATCGGCTTATGCCATTAATCATCATCGCTAGTTGCTGCTTCTGCGAGAGCAACCAATCCTGCTCACCAACAAAAGAATCGAAGAAAGAAGCAGCTATTTAGCCTGTAGTTAACGTGGAAGTAGGCAACAGAAACCATAACGTATACGGCCGCGCTTATGAACGAGATTCAAAATGGCGCCGGAGTTGTCGCTCTTTTTACTCACTATTTTAAAGATAATTTGGTAGAGGTTTGGTTACTCTCGTCTCGAAACAAAGTCATCGTTAACACACTTTTCCTTTAATGTCTAATCTGTACCCTCTTTCAGACGCTTCTACTCAGCAAGCAGACGTTACCGAAATTCACTGCAGGACGCTTATTTGACCTGATATCAAATGATGTTAAAAGAATGGAAGAAGAGACAGTCAAGTTCTTTTTCTCAGCCGTTTTCGCAGTTCCTGCTTATGCGGGGGCAACATTTCTTATCTACAATCTGATTGGTTGGCAGGCTGTTACGGGTGTGCTCCTTCTGTGTATTCTCATGCCATACTTTGCCGTCTTGTCCTATGCTAATGCTAAGCTGCGCTTGCGCACAGCTACAGTGTCCGATCAGCGAATCTCCTTAATGAATCAAGTAGTTTCGGGGATCCGCACGGTCAAAACGCATGCGTGGGAGGACGAATATGGACGAAAGATAAAACATGTAAGAAGGTAAGTTATTAAGTCATTTTCAATCAGAAGTAGGCTAAAACAACTATGTTTAGTCATTCCTGTAATTGTTGATCCAAATTATTCAAAAACTACAAGTCTGCCTCTTCTCAGTTAAGAGTTTTATTAGCTACGCAATTCAAACAAGTCCCTCCAAAAAAACGCTTTGGACCGCGGTATGAGCCAATCACAATTCCTCTTTTTACAAAGAATAAGTTTCTCATGTAACCCATTTCATAACCGGACTGGGAGGACTGGCCGGTCAATTAAAAAATATCAGGATATAATGAGTAGATAGTGTTGAAAATGCACTTTGATTGGCCCTCAAACCTCCGAATATCCTTTGCAATTCATCTTCAAGCGACTCGTGCGGGTAAATAGATATCAACTCCACTTCGGAGAATAATCTTTCATTATTATAGGTAGAACATCTCATCTCATTATTATTTTTCATGCGCTATCGTGGGGTCGCAAAAGACGGACTTTCGCAAAAGACGCACGTGAACGATTAGGAAGGGTGCGGCCCGCCTGGTGCCGCCCGCTCACCTCGTTAATATTTCAAATCAGAGAGAACACTGACGACGAGTTGGTTCGACAGAATGCCCTCATAACCTATGATCAACTTTTATCTTCAGAAATGAAATCAGCGTCATTTCGAAGAGGACAGCCATTCAGTCAAGTATCGATGCCTTGTCATACAGTGCAACACCACTGGCCACTCTGGTGTCAGTAATTACTATGGTGCTTACAGGCCAGACTCTCACGCCCGCCAATGTTTTTATGCTGCTTTCGTTTATGGGCGTTTTAAAATTGAGTGGCATGTTGAGTGTGATCACTGGTTTAATGCTAACGTATGACGCCTACGTTTCGCTCGGAAGAATCGAAGAGTTCCTTCTTTTGGAAAATCTGTTGCAAGCCTCGGAGAGTGATGACAGCAACGAGCCCCAACAAAAAGCGAAAAGTACCTCAGGTAACGAAAGTTGCAGTTACTTGAAAAAAGAAGAGGGAAATACGGACGAAGTTTCCCTCTCTCGTGAAGCAACAGAATTAGGGCCTGCTATACTGTGTGTGTCAAATTTAAGCTACGCAAAAACGCATCATGAAGATGAACTTATTCTTCAGGATATCAACTTCTTTGCACCTTCAAAGAGTTTAACAGTCATCACTGGCCCGGTTGGAAGTGGAAAGTCTACTCTCCTCTCAGCGATCGCTGGTGAAATTCCGAACGCCAGTGGGACGATTGATTATCAAGGTTCTGTCATTTACTTGCCTCAGATTGCTTGGGTGTTCTCGGGAACGATAAAAGAAAACATTCTGTTTGGTCAACCCTTCGAGGAGTCCAAGTACGAAAGAATAATTGACGTCTGCGCTCTAAAAGAAGACTTTCAGCGGTTACCTGATGGTGACCAAACAGTTGTTGGAGAACGCGGCGAGGTTCTGAGTGGAGGACAACAGGCGAGAATAAGTTTAGCTCGCGCTGTTTATGCTGACGGAGATATTTATCTATTGGATGATCCACTGAGTGCTGTCGATGTTAAAGTTGGCCAACACATCTTTCACGAGTGCATCAAAGATCTCCTAGGCGAAAAAATCGTTTTGTTTGCATCTCATCAGCAACAGCACATGGAAAATGCTGATCAAGTGATTGTGTTGTACAAAGGGCGTGTCCTCGACAAGGGACGTTTTACTGAGCTGCACGAAAAAGGTGTAATCAATTCAACTGTTGACCCACTCTATAAGGCAGCTCTCAAGGACAAAACAGACTCATCTTGGCCGTTCGGCTGCGAAGATAAGGAGGAACACGATGTTGTTGAAAAGTGCCAGAAAATACATGCTCTGCCCAATGAAGCAAGGAGTTTGCAAATAGCAAAGGAGGATCGCACAATCGGAGTTGTGACAACCAAGCTTTATTGGGACTACTTCAGAAGTGGAGCACATCCTTTGATGATAACTGGAATGGTTAGTTTAAGCCTCATTATTCAAGGTAAACTTATTGTTAGAGTGAGTTACAAACCTTGGGTCAGGCCCTAACAGGGAATACAGCAACCTTTTTTTTCTATATTTCCTTCATCCTATTTCTTGCAAATAACTTCACAATGGCTATGCTTTTAACCAACAATACACGTTGTTTTTAGATTACATGGCAAAGGTAAGAGACAATGCACAAATTTCTGACCATGTTCCCGATATCGCGCTCTCTCGTAGAATCGCGAGGCAAGCGCAAGTGAATGGAGAGTCACGCGCGAAAGGAAGAGCTGGTGTTTTTCTCTCCGCGTTTCCCTTGCACTTGCCTCCACTCGCCTGAAAAAGGTTAAAAAACGCTCGCTCTACAAACTAACTTCTGAAATCAAACGCAGTTGTCTAACAATATCTATGGGTAACATGGTTGACTGCTTCATCTATTCTGTGACGTTGTGGTGCTTACATAAACATCCCTAAGATACTAACGGTAGTGGCTAATCCAGGCGAGTTGTGCCTTGGCCCAATAAATCTTATAATCTTCAACTGAGTGATTATATAGAAACACATTTCAACCACTACATATTAAAGATGTTTTTTTCAGCCATCATAGCTGCTCCAGACTTGTGGCTCTCGTTTCTTGCAAGGCTAAACCCAGAGGATCAGAAGAACAAGACTTATATATCTGTCTTCGCCTGTCTGGTTGGCGTGTGTTTAATATTTACTATCGTTTGGGCTTATGGATTCTTCCATGTTTGTCTAAAGTGCGCCGAGCGTCTTCACGATAAAATGGTTGTAGCCATTTTACAAGCACCTGTCCTGTTCTTTGATTCAAATCCAGTGGGAAGAATCCTAAATCGCTTCTCGAATGACATTGGCTGTGTAGATGAGATGTTACCCAAAACATTCCTGGCGGCAATGCAGATGCTCTTGGTGATATTTACCCAAATTCTGGTTACAGTTTCCACAAATGTTTGGCTGATGTTTCTTGTTGTTCCAATTTCCGTGCTGGTCGTTTTTCTATCCGACTATTACTTGAAGACTGCCAGAGAACTAAAGAGGTTAGAGTCGATATCCCGAAGCCCAGTTTTCGCTCATTTTTCGGAGACCCTGATAGGACTTGACACGATTCGAACGAGAGGAAGACAGACAGATTTTGTGGATGCACTTTACAGGTATGTTGGGGACATTGATCCAGTCTGTGGTACCAGAGCCAATAAATGTACAGGGCACAAATGACTCATGATTGCCTATTTTTTGTGAGCCATTAATTTTCTTATTTAGCGGCAATACACGACAAGCGGAAAGACTACAGTAATTGCTCTGTGCGGTTTTCGTCCTTCTGATAGGATTTCAACAGAACCATAATAAGAACGGTAAATCAACAAGATCGCGTGACGTAGAAATTTCATGATTTGTCAAAAATGAAACAAATGTATCGAACGTGATTGGTTATCACCAGCCCGATTAGAGCACTAATAGCACAGTGTCAGTGTCGTGCTTATAATTGGACAGTGTAGTAGGACAGTTGACAATTCATGTCTGCGTGTAAGTGTATGCCCGCGCTGTTGTCGGGAATTTCGCCGAGTTTTTTTTATGAAAACGTATAACTGATGTCTAGTTTCTTTCTCTAATTTTGTCATAGTTTTGATCAATTAGTAAGAGAACGTCATGTCGTCCAATTCTGTAATAACAGTACCACAATAATAACCACAATAATACGCGTGGTTTAAAAAATCAGACTCCTGCTTCGCAGTCGTCCGCTTTTGTTAATCGCTCTGATGATTTCTGACCGAATTGGACTCCATTATGAGTTTCACAGGAAATGCAGATAAGTGCCACTCTTGTCTTGTGAACAATTAAGAGCTGGCTTGTTTTGGAGAGTTTAGCATTTTTAATGAAAAAATACCCATATCGTTAACAAATTCGGCTCTAGCGGCTCTTACGCTATCTGGGCGAATGGAGAATACCTAAGAATGCTATTTGGTTACGGAGGTGATCTTTCGGACAGTTAGCTAGAAGCTTACGGATGCTTCTTCTTGTTTCTACCGTTAATAACATGTATGATTACGGACCGAATTGGACTCCACTCAGTCCTATTATCAATATGAGTTCAAAGGAAATACAGACAAGTGCCACTCGTCTTCTCCTTCTGATAAATTTTATCCTTAGTATACAATATGTAGTTGCGATAGTGAACAATTAAGAATTTTTTTTCTTTGAGGTGGCAGGGGGGGGGGGATTTATCATTTTTAGTGGAAAAGTACCCATATCGTAAACAAACTTGGCTCCAGCGGCTCTCACTTCATCTGGACGAATGGAGCATACCTAAGACTGAGATGTGGTTACGGAAGTGATCTTTCGGATACTTAGCTAGAAGCTTGTGGATGTTTCTCTTGAGAGTAATATCTTTTTGAGAGGGTGGGGTCGGGCGGAATTTCTTGAAAGACTACGTTATATTGTCAGGCCAAAGGAGACACTGGTCTCACTTCAATGTGCAGACCCGATGTAATCTCCTTAGAGTGTTTTTTGGAGTGATTGTGGGAAAAAAAACAGTTTGAGAACAACAAGCCAGTCGGAACAAAAGAAAAGATTACAAGTAGTGAAAGAAGACTTAACATAAAAACAAGGAAACGGCATTGAGTGCGGGAAAACGCGCACGACCATTAAGCTGTTTGTTTTGCGCGAGTTTGTCGGGCCCATCACGAACTAAAGTAATACAAAGCTTCTACAATCCGGTTTATTTTCGACAGTCAGCTAAAAAATCACTCCATTATTATAACACATTGTGATAAAAACTCATCCCTTCAGATATGAAGATGTTCATAATCAGGCGTACATTATGGTGATGGCCAGCGGTAGGTGGCTCGGTGCACGTTTGGATTGTCTCGCTTCCTTGTTAGTCGGTGCAGTTGCTGTGGCTGCAATCTTGGTATCTCAAGATGCCGGTAAGCTCAAGATTCTTAGTAACGTTTTTGGTTTTCTATGTAAAGTAAGAATTTATATAGTCGTGTATTGACACAGCATGAACTAATAAATAAAAAATAAGTGTGAAAATACGTGCACTCCTATTATCAACGGGTGGTTTCTATATGCGACAGAAACGTGAGAGTCACTCGGGTAGCTTAACTGCTAAGCAAACGTTGAAGTGTCTATTATGATTCAAGTTGGGAAACTTGTGTTGATAACTCCTCTGCACTTACTTAGCCAGGAGTCAAAACAACAACACTAAGAAAGACGTAAAACCTAAGTTTTCGTTATATGTTTTGAGCCAACAAGAGAAAACTAGTCCGGAATTTATAAATTCAAGGTCTAGTTTTTTTTTCAGCTTACGCTGGTCTCGCTCTTGTTTACGTCATCCAAACTCTGAGCTCCACTCAATACGCTGTTAGAAAAACCTCTGAAGTGGAAAACTACATGACGTCAGTTGAGCGAGTTATAACCTACACCAAACTTGACCGTGAACCTGGATACGCGGAAGAACGAACACCCCCACAAGACTGGCCTCGGAGAGGAAGTATTGTGTTTAGAGATGTATTACTGACGTACTATCCGGGAGGACCTCAAGTGTTGAAAAACATCAATATTATCATCAAAGGAGGAGCGAAGATTGGAGTTGTCGGCCGTACGGGAGCTGGGAAGTCATCTTTTGTAGCAGCTCTTATGCGCATGCCTGATGCTGATGGAGAGATAATCATTGACAATGTTCCAATTAAAGACATAGGTCTCCAACAAGCTCGACGAGGTATCTCGGTTCTTGGCCAAAGTCCTGTTCTTTTTAGCGGATCATTGAGGAAAAATCTAGATATTTTTGACAAGTTTCAAGACGCTGAATTATGGCAAGCTTTAGAGGACGTGCAACTGAAAGATTTTGTCGAGACACTTGAGGCCAAGCTGGATCACGAACTGCTGGAGCATGGCGCTAATGTCAGTGTTGGAGAGCAGCAGTTAATTTGCTTGGCTCGTGTGCTGCTACAGCGAAGTAAAATTGTCGTCTTGGACGAGCCAACTGCGCATGTTGACCCAGACACAGAGCAGACGATTTGGAATGTAGTGCGGGACAAACTGAAGGAGTCCACTGTCATCACTATAGCTCACCGTTTGAACACGATAAAAGACTGCGAGAAGATTTTGGTCTTGAAAGGTGGAAAAGTTAAAGGATTTGACAAATCTGATTCAATAATAAACATCAATTGAGACGCGGTCTAAGGTTAAAATATCTTGATTGTAACGCAGTTTATTCAGAAATAGGAAACCGTTCAACGGCCTCGGTATTTTCAGATTTAGGGTCTAATATTAGAGAGTAACAGGTTATCATGTCAACATTCACGTTGAGTATAAATTTAGATTTCGGACAAGCAGAAAGAATGAGAGGAACTACAGGCCTACAAGATAGCGGCACAGCTTAATTAAGTTCCATGTAAGATCAACAACTCTATAACAGTCTCTTCCAAACATATTACCTCGTAAAGTAAAGTAAAGTAAAACCTTTATTTAAATGTCAATGTGTTAAGGCCAGATGGACTAATTGAGGACACCAATAAAATAGCAACACTAATTAACATATGATACTTATATTATATGGTATATTATACTACACTTATATATATGGTACCATTTAACAATAGAACTAATTCTATTGGTTACAAAGATTACAGCCCTTGCTGTTGTTGGTTAAAATGTCTGCAAGATCCAATTTTCTATTTTTGTCAATAAAAACGGGTAAACAGGGGGAATTCCTTTGATTTACGGTAAGTTTTTGCCATAAGAATGGCCCAAGATATCTAACAGAGTGTTGGTAGCGTGTAGTCACACTAAAAACGTGGTAATGCGAAGTCACGATTCCGCAGCGAGTAGAACCTTTGCGCAAAAATATATTGGAAACGCAATCAGGTACGAGACCATGTTTAACTTTGTACATAAGTGCAGTGATATCTTGAAGCCGTTTGTTATATAAAGAAAGTATATCAGCACGTCGTAAAAGTTCTTCAAATTTGTCAGAGTGGGGTTTATATATCACCCTTAGGGCTCTTTCTTGTATTCGTTCTAGCTTCCTTTTGTCGGATGACTTGCAAAAATGCCAAGTTAAATGGCAGTAAGTTAAATAGGGTATTATAAAAGATTTATACAGTGGCAGCGTAGCCTTGCAGGGTATTAAGTTTCGAAGACGAGAGAGTACTCCGACTTTCTGTCCTGCCTTATTACATAATTTGCTAATATGCTCAATAAAGTTAAGATTATCATCTATGTGAACTCCTAATAATTTGATTAGTTCCGTGTTCACAATGTCCAGATCGATTATATTCAGCATCTTGTCTCTCTTGTCCTTATTGAGTTTCCACGGATAAATGTTCAGAGACTGAAACTTGTCTGGATTAGCCAGTAGAAAAATAATTGTAAACCACAACAGTGTTTGCTGGCCATGAATTTTCATTCTACTTACCGGGGGTGAAGATGGGAAATTTGAACCGGTGTCACAGCGGATTTGGACTCCCCTCCGCAGATTTGGACCCCCAGAAAAACTGAGTGAAACATCATCCTTGACGTTCTAGTAGAAATATTTGACGTTCCAGTGCGTATCAAAGTACGTTTTTGATTTAAAACATGCAATTGGCAGCTGGAAATGACCCTTTTTGCGAAAGTCGAACACCGTTAGATTCAATAATAGACAAACTTTTGACTTTAATTTATTTTGTTATTGTTCAGTGCCCGAGTGTTTGGACGACATGGTACAGTGCGAGTTGTGCGAGGAATGGTTGCACATGAGCTGCGAGGGATATAAGGCTGCCCTGGAGGGCAAGTGGCTCTGCATTGTCTGCAAACCGCTAGACTCTAAACGTCTTCGTAATTGTTAAGGTGTTATTTCCTAACGGTTAATATTCGTTGAAATTAGAAAGGAAGATTGAGTTCGATGTAATAGTCACCACTTTTGTTAGGACGTAGACATTAATGTTGATTTTCCTTTGAAAATAAGCTGAGAGTTCCAATCGCTCAGAATAGAAACATTTTTACTTACCATAGGCTTTACGAACGACTTTTAGTAGGAGTTGTTACTTTGTTCTTGTTCAGAAACTGTTTAATGCTATTTAATTAGAAAATCAGACTGAGTTATTTTTGTGACGGGATGCAACAGTCTCCACTAATGTTATGACGTTTCGTATTAATGTTGATTCGCATCAGAAGAAGCAAAGATTTACTGAAACAATTTCAAGAGTTCGAATGCAGTAGTTTGTTCGCATTTCATTATTGCGTATACTGGACGACTCGCTATAATACATACGGCGGAATTGGAACGAAATGGCTGTTTTTCTTTACCTTTACTGAGGAATGTTGTTTTGTGATGGAAAAGAATATCGGCAAAAAGCTTCCAAATAGAATTAGTGACCAAGTATGATACAAACGATACTTAAAAGGAACTTTTGGTAGGGGGGGTTCAAATCTGCGAAGGGGGTCCATATCCGCTAGCGGATTTGGACCGGGAGTCCAAATCCGCTGTGACACCGGTATTCCAGGAGAGAAATCAGGGCTGAAATACCCAAAGCCACTCCGATCTTTGCTTTCCATGAATTAAGTAAACCTTTTTAAAAGTTAAAATTCTCTTTAAAATGTAATTCAGTCCACTTTAATAACTTTCGATTCTAATTCGTTACACAAACTAATTTTGGTTTCAATTTGTAGAACCCGTGAAACAGGCTATAAGGCAAGAGGAAAAATTTGCACAATCACCTCACGTAATATATCAAGCTGGGTTTGTCGAATTGATTTTGATGGTCGCAGGGGAATGTCGAGTTTGTCCCTTAAAACCGTTGTGGTCCATAAGAGCGTTAAACATCATTAGTGATGAAAAAAAATCTGCGGAAAGGAGGGTTAATTAGTTCATCGAGTTTCGTATACTAAATCTCGGGAGAAACTGCAAGAATGATTTCATAGTGTATGTGTGTTGTTTTGTAAATATAAACACTGTAACCTATTAAACTTGTTTTTGTGTCCTTTTAAGCGACGCGGCAGGTCTGTTATGACCAGTCTGCCAGATTTTATTCTTTAATTTTGATCTTCTCCACACTGTGCATTGTTCGTGACCTGATATTTCAACGTAAATTATCGAGAAGGCGCCTTCCGATCACCTTTGTCTACTTTGTAAGCGTTACGACCGATCACGTTTACGCAACGTTTTAGGAAAACTCGGCATCTAATCTCTATTCAGTTGCTGTGAAAACGTAAAATCCTCAATGTAGAGGATAAACGAACGAAGTTTGAACGGTCAAAAGGAGATCTTGGTCAATTCTAAGAATCATGCAAATGATCTTTGACACGAGCGCAATTGAGCAAACACGTGAATTTACGTTGTTTTTAAGAAGTTGGTGGATGGAAGCTAGAGATATACCCGCGGGTTTGAGACAATCCGTGACCTCACTGGTGTATAAACTATGCACTGATATGCTTTTTCAGCCCGATTAACGCCTGCATTTTGAGAATTCTTTCGTACAAAGCAAGGAATTTTTGATATGCAAATTAAGGTCGAAGAGAAGGGTCTCCTCTGATCACGCTAGTATGAAAAATATTTCAGCTGAAGTTTCCATATTTTGTCTATGAACTAACTGAATACACCTTGTAACTTGTTGCAAGATAGAATTCCGTGAGCTACATTGTTGCAGTTGTTGCGCGCCAGACAAAATCTTTGAAATTTACACTTTCGATCGCTGTTCACAAGGGTGGTCTGGCCAAAAATCATTTTTGGCTTGTGGCGACGCAAAAAAAGAGAATCGGAGAACAACTAATCTATTTTTGAAACACGTGTCCTAAACCCTTTTCATGGGCAAAAAATGAAAGAAAACTTTTTCCCGACGGGAAGTCGAGAGGACCGCTCTTAGCGAGAGTGGCACTTAAATAACATAATTCAGTAGGCCAATGGTTACTACCAACAAACCTGACGTTGAGTGACGCATGAGTTAAGTTACCGAGTTATCAACACTATTTTGCGACCTGAAGGCGGTACTCAGAAGTCTTATCACGATAGGAAAAAGGTCCACTATGTTTTTTTGGGTTTTCATCCAAAATTTTATTTCTGGCGACTTCGTGATATTTCATAAATTCAGAAGAAAGGACCTTAAGATAAATTAGTTCGCGTGGTAAAATATTATTTGATTACATGTCACATACATCAACTGGAAAGGACTTCACTTCAAGTACCACGAGTACGAAAACTTCGACTTAATGTTATTCTGAATAAACTTGAATCTCGTCATAGCTATCCTACCTCTGAAGTTTTTTCCCTTTCCTCATTAATTGAGTGATAAACGAAGCAATAGGTCACCTAGAGCTAAGAGTCTACTTTCGGCGGCAGTATTTTTTCTAGATGGAGATAAAGATTTTTCGTTACTTAATGATGTTTTATCCCATTGGGAGTTTTAAAAAGGCTCTTTTGGACTCAAATCACTTGTTAAACTTAAGTTGGCCGTATAAGTTTCGTTATTTTTTAGATCGCTCCATGTTAATTGTAAGGTCGAATTTTCGAGTTTTCGAAAATGCACGTAATTTGATGGCCGGTTATTCTAGAAGTTCGCCGAAACCACATCATGTTTTTATGTTTTTATGCCCTTCTACCCTATTTTAGTCAGACACTTCACACTTTATTATTTCACACTGTTTACAGAAAAAAATAACATAACATGATTTACAATGATATAGAAAAAATACAAACAGAAATTAACTAGAAAAAAGAATATTTCATCGTGAACAGTGACCAATGAGCTTTCGAACTGGTTACTGTCATGTGTAGATTTTAGTTGGGGTTAGCCGCATGTTAAGTATAATTTAAATTAATAGTTACATTAAAGACAATATTGTTATCGTAAGAGAAGAAAGACATACATAAATGCAAGTTAGAATAAAAGGAAAACTGCATATTGTGAAGCAGTATCTTATATCGCTAACAGTTAAACTATATGGTCAGTTCTGAGGACTCAATAAGGATCTTTTATAACGCTTTTTGAATAGCATGTATGGAAAACGTTTAAATTCAGGTGGTACTGATTCCCAGATTTTTATTGCAGAGAATTTAAATATATCTGTTAGAGCATATGAAAGAGCATTTATCAGTCTGGATAAAAATATCGTGGGAAAGAAGTTGGAATTTTTGCGCTGAGCCGAGATAAAAAAGTTGCATATTTCCGGTCATGACGGTAGCGTCAAAGTGGGTGTCAAACAAAATTGCATTGAAAAAAATCGTTACCTGCTTTGTTCTCGTTTAGATCAAAGGGTTTATCTAAATATGTGAAGCAAGAAAAAACCCTCGAACTCGAATTTTGTGAAAAGACGAGCTCAGCAATTTGTGCCAGTTTTGATATTCGGTGTTGATAAAAAACTAGCGTTTGAGCGCTGAAGCGATTTTCGCTTAGAAAAAAATTATTTTGCTATACTTACAAATACCAAGGTGGTCTCGATTACTTTTAGACTTACGTAGATTCCTGGGCAAAGTTTGAAAGAAATCGATTTTTCGACCCGAAACACACCGGACCGTTTTTAGAGAGACTGCGTCTTAAATGTGGAGCCTGCAAAGTTGGCTTGCTCTTGGTAAGTTTATCATCATTAACATTTTGTTGAAGAGCCCTCGCCATAATGGAAATTATCGTCGCAGGCATTAATCAAAGGGATGAATTAGCGCTTAAAGTTACGAGTCTTCTAAGTGCTTGGTTTCTAATTTGTACATTGAATTCACTTCACACTCAAGGTGCATCCCAGCGTTAGGGAGTACAATGATGTCTATGGTGTCACGGGGAAACCTTAGGAAAAGCGTTGGTTGAATTACAATCGCTCTCATGGAAAGCAGTGATACGTCTTGAGGCTCATGTCACTTTTGAGGAACGTTTTTGTTTTATGCGAGGTTAAGAGTCTCGAATCAGTGCAAGTCAAGTTAAGTGCGATTGAAATTAAGGTCCAGTTTACTCTACTCCTAGAAAGCTTTGAGCAGGACATCAGACTTTTAATGAATGATTTGTCAAACTTATTAAGAGCGAAAGAATCGATGGCGCAGAACTATTCAGACAACAAATAAAGTCGAAAATTTGAATATAAACCATTAATTGATGTCATACTGCGGTCCATTCTTCATTGGACAAAATTTCCAGACAACATTTCCAAATTATTTGTATACGAAAAAACCGAACGAATGTTTTCCGCTCACAGCAACGTTCGTCAACGGCGGCAGACAGATTTGAGTGAACCCTAATCATGGGCATACAAAGAGCTTAATTAAACCGCCAAAAAATTGAAAGAGCATTGAAGTTATCTTTTTCACTAGCTCGGAGAATTTGTCCACCAAAACACCAAGTTAATTTTTAGAAACGCTTGACACTTGAAAATTAAGTCATTGTCTGCGACATTTGCCCATCCAGTGGGTCGCATGACCAGGGAAAACACAAAGAAAATTTTTTACACAGGAGTAGCACTGAGAGCCTTAAGGCTTTTCGAGTCATAGACTACGTTTTCGAGCTCAGTGCTTTCGAGGTCTGAGTTTTCAAGGTTTGCTTTTTTCAACGTCTTACAGAAGTCAATGGGACACCAGCAGGTAGTCGGAGATTTAATGAGGTTGCGTAAAATAACATCAGGGGTGATGTGTTTCAGGGAAATCCGAGTAATCCTAACCATCTGAAATTGCTTCAAATCGGGCTGCGGAGCGAGCGTACAACACAGAAAAATAAAACAGTTTTATAATAAGTTGGTACATTATTCAGAGAAAAAAATGAAATTGACTGAGAATAGGAAACCACGGAAAGCACAGTGACATTTGGAGCGATGTGTGATAAACAGAACTTGCAAATCTCGCAAGATGCATGTAGCTTATAGCCTCCCTAAAATTACCGCACTTAAAAGCGGCATCCTTACGAGTCCCAAACGTGAAAAAGATCGAGTCAATCAGCTCTCGGAACCTACGACATGCTGGCATTAATTTGTTCCGATTTTAGTTCTTGGCTTACCCTATTGTCTGCCGTGAGTGCCAGAGGTTTTTCATGCGCGGTTTCCAGTTTCGGTTAGTCTTGACCCGCGCGAAAAGCCTGTGGAAAGGAGCGCCGTTCATTCGACGGAGGGCGCTTACCAGTTAATATTTCAAATCGATCGAAGGCTCAAGTATTTTCAGAAATTATTGATTGTAGGTGGTTTTAGGTGGTTTTAGGTCACCCATATTTTAGTGCTTACGCTTCTCGAGACCGTGTCCGGCTACCGGGCATTTAGTCATAGCGTTTTCGAAAAGTTCCTTTTTCAACTCGTTTCTGTCCCCAGAGTTTTGAAATTTATTTTGAAAGTGCGCTTTCAAAACTTCCAAAATAAGTCCCCTTTAGTTCAGCGTGGTGAAGACAGGACTCTTGGGAAATTTTGTTATCCTCTCGTTTCAAAATACGATATCTGTCTTATTATACAGGAACATCGTTTAGTCGATTTTTCTTTTCTATATTTAGAATTCTCTCAAAACCTATTCGCTCGTGCAATAGATATGGCTTGCAAATAGCAAGGAACGGCAATATTACTGGTGTCTTGGTGAATTCCTGTTTAATGAGACAAAGTTGCAAGGTAAGCTAGATAGAGTTGCAGCTTCCTTAAATTGTTATCGCACGACCACTTGCAAACGTAATACTTTTTACACGAAATTGTCAGTACGATTCCATCCACATAGATTTTAATTACAAGGTCGATTACAGGCTGTGTTGACATTTTGTATATGTATAGTTTCGCTAAAAGCTTTGATTGAGTGGGCTAGATCACAGGAGATGTCGTGATAAAACGCAGACTGCAGACCGTGAAGACCGTGCAGAATGTGCAGACCGTGCAGACCGTACAAACCGTGCAAACCGCGCTCTGTTGGCTCGAGAATTTCGACTGTTACGTTTTGTGAGACACTGACGAGTTCATTCATGACCTACCACGCAATCCACTTCGATAGGTATCCAATTTTTATAGTATTATGCGGTTTTTTTCAACCTAAGAAAAAAATGACGTTTTCTCGCGTTTGAAATTTTATTTTACGTTTCGGTGGCCGTTAAACGACCAATGAAACCTATTCGGTGTCTGTGGCTTCTCAGGTCAAAAGTGATTCGAACTCGTGGTCCAAGGTGAAGAAATAGAAGACCAGGTGTCGACGCAGGAAACAAAAAAGTTCAATGTTTGCACTTTATATTAACAAAAAATCAAAAATTCTGGTCCGCTCTTCTCCTGGTAATGTTCGCGTTGATTGGTTACAATTATTGATTTTTTGACCATTCTGTTTTAGGCTACATAATTTTAGGCTATATAAAAGTCATGAGGTTCTACAAAACACCATAACTTATTGGATTTTATGCAAGTTTACAATCCTTAGAAGACAACTTGGTTCTGGAATACTGGAACAACATGCGGAGACGTTTGACAATTGCGTTGAACATGCTAGTAACGGTTAACTATTTTGTAGGTCTGAAGTGATGGCATCAAAAGGCGGTTACAGGAAAATCTCTGGTGATGAAGATAAAAATTTCAGTTTTGGATCTTTCCCTTTTTTTTTGGTCATCATCATTTTGATGGGGAATATATTGTCTACAACTTCTCACCTTCTCTTTCCACTGTTTCTCGGGTATCTTGTTTCTAAGCTTATGTCAACTGAAGCAGAAAATACTTATCAGCTCTACGCCTGCGCATTAGCTATGTGTCTCAATGGTTTGATCGGTGGTCTTGGTATGCACCAGCAAGACTACAGATATGAAATATTGGGGATCAAAATAGCAAGCGCCATGAGGGGACTGGCGTACCACAAGGTAGGCACGATCTTAAGGCTCGCACCTTTTACACATTTAAAGAAAATTCGGTAGAGGTTTCGATGCTGTCGTCTCGAAACGCAATCACGGTTATCTTTATGCCGGAGATTTAAATCGTATGGTTTATGGAACAAACTTCTTCTCTTATGTCTAATCTGTACTCTCTTTTAGACGCAGATGCTAATACTAAGCTGCGCTTGGGCACAGCTACAGTGTCCGATCAGCGAATCTCCCTAATGAATCAAGTAGTTTCGGGGATCGGCACGTAGGAGGACGAATATGGACAAAAGATAAAACATATAAGAAGGTAAGGTAAATTATCATTTTTATTCAGAAGTAGGCTCCAACAACTAGCATTATATATTCCCGTAATTGTTGACCCAAATTATTAAAAACTCGGAAATAGATAACCACATATCGTACTGGGAGATTTGTTAGCTAGGCCGTTTAAACATACCCTCCCCCCCCCAAAAAAAAGGTCTAATCTCTTTACCAGTACTGATCAGTAGCCCATTTCATAACCGGAGGACTGGCCGGTCGATTAAACAATCTCAGTATATACTTAGTCGATAGTGTTAAAATGAGGAAGGGTGCGCTTGCTACCCGCTCACCTCGTTGATATTTCAAACTAGAGAGAACACTGACGACGAGTCGGTTCGACAGAATGCCCACATAACTTATGATAACCCTTTATCTTCAGAAATGAAACCAGCGTCATTTCGAGGAGGGCAGCCATTCAGTCAAGCATCGATGCCTTGTCATACAGTGCAACGCCACTGGCCACACTGGTGTCAGTAATTACTATGGTGCTTACAGGGCAGACCCTCACGCCCGCCAATATTTTTACTCTCCTGTCGTTTATGGGTGTTTTAAAAGTGAGTGGCATGTTGAATATGACTCCTGGTTTAATGTTAACGTATGACGCCTACGTTTCACTCGGAAGAATCGAAGAATTCCTTCTTTTGGAAAATCTGTTGGAAGCCTCGGAGAGTGGTGAAAGAAACGAGCCCCCACAAAAAGCGAAAAGTACCTCAAGTGACCAAAGTCGCAGTTACTTGAGAAAAGAAGGGGGAAATATTAGGAATGTTTCCCTGTCTCGTGAAGCAACAGAATTAGGGCCTACTATACTATGTGTGTCAAGTTTAAGCTGCGCAAAAACGCATCGTGAAGATGAGTTTATTCTTCAGGATATCAACTTCTTTGCACCTTTAAAGAGTTTAACAGTCATCACTGGCCCGGTTGGAAGTGGGAAGTCTACTCTTCTCTCAGCGATCACTGGTGAAATTTCGAACGCCAGTGGGACGATTGATTATGAAGGTGCCGTCATTTACTTGCCTCAAACTGCTTGGGTGTTCTCGGGAACGATAAAAGAAAACATTCTGTTTGGCCAGCCTTACGAGGAGTCTAAGAACAAAAGAATAATCAACGTCTGTGTTCTGAAAGAAGACTTTCAGCGGTTACCTGATGGTGACCAAACAGTTGTTGGAGAACGCGGCGAGGTTCTGAGTGGAGGACAACAGGCGAAAGTAAGTTTAGCTCATGCAGTTTATGCTGACGGAGATATTTATCTATTGGATGATCCACTAAATGCTGTCGATTTTAAAGTTGGCCAACACATCTTTAACAAATGCATCAAAGATCTACTAAGCAATAAAATCGTTCTGTTTGCCTCTCATCAGCAAAAGCACATCGAAAATGCTGAAATTCGGGCTTATGGATTCCTCCTACTTTTTCTAAAGTGCGCCGAGCGTCTTCACGATAAAATGGTTGTGGCCATTTTACAAGCACTTGTCCTGTTCTTTGATTCAAACCCAGTAGGAAGAATCCTAAATCGCTTCTCCAATGATAATGGCTGCGTAGATGAGTTGTTAGCCAAAACATTCCTGGGGGCAATGCAGAGCCTCTGCATTGCCGCCAGGAATGTTTTTGGAATGATAGTAACTATAAAAACACGCGCAAACCAGACAGGCGAAGACAAATAGATAAGTCTTGTTCTTCTGATCCTCTGGGCTTAGCTTTGCAAGAAACGAGAGTCACAAGTCTGGAGCAGCTATGATGGCTGAAAGAGATAAGATCAAGGCGTGGTGGTTGAAAAGTATTTCTATATGATCATTCAGTTAAACATTATAAGATTTATTGGGCCTAGACACAACTCCCTTGGGTTAGCTACTTTCGTTTGTATCTTGGAGATGTTTATGTAAGTATCACAGAATAGATTTCAGGGAGTAGATGAGGCAGTCAACCATGTTACACATAAATATTGTTAGAAAACTGCATTCGGTCTCAGAAAATTAGTCAGAAAGGAGTTTTTTGGCCTTTTTTAGGCGAGTGCAGGCAAGTGCAAGGGAAACACAAGGAGCAAGGCTTCAGCTCTTCCTTTCGCGCGTGACTCGCCATTCACGTTCGACTCGCACTTACCTCGCGCTTGTACGAGCAAGTGAGATATCGGGAACATGGTCAGAATTTTGTGAAGCGTCTCTCAACTCTACCATCTAATCTAAAAGCAAAGCGTATTGTTGGTTAAAAGCATAACCATTGCGAAATGATTTGCACGAAATAGAATAAAAGAAATGTAGAAAAAAGATTCCTGTCTTCCCTTTTAGGGCCTGACCCAAGGTTTGAAACTCACCCTAACAACAAGTTTACCTTGAGTAATGAGACTTAAACCAACCATTCCAGTTATCAACAAAGGATGTGCTCCACTTCTGAAATAGTCCCAATAAAGCCTGGATGTCGCAACTCCGATTGCACGATCCTCCTTTGCCATCTCCAAACTCCTCGCTTCATCGGGCACAGCATATGTTCTATAGCACTTTTCAACATCATTGTGTTCCTCCTTATCTTCCCAGGAGAGTGGCCAAGATAAGACTGAGATTCAGAGCTGCCTTATAGAGCGGGTCAACAGTTCAACTAATTACACCTTTTTCGTGCAGCGCAGTAAAGCGTCCCTTGTCGAGGACACGCCCTTTGTACAACACAATCACTTGATCAGCATTTTCCATGTGCTTTTGCTGATGAGAGGCAAACAGAACCATTTTATCGCCTAGTAGATCTTTGATGCACTTGTTAAAGATGTGTTGGCCAACTTTAAAATCGACAGCATTTAGTGGATCATCCAATAGATAAATATCTCCGTCAGCATAAACTGCATGAGCTAAACTTACTTTCGCCTGTTGTCCTCCACTCAGAACCTCGCTGCGTTCTCCAAAAACTGTTTGGTCACCATCAGGTAACCGCTGAAAGTCTTCTCTCAGAGCACAGACGTCGATTTATCTTTTGTACTAAGACTCCTCGTAGGGCTGGCCAAACAGAATGTTTTCTTTTATCGTTCCCGAGAACACCCAAGCAGTCTGAGGCAATTAAACGATAGCACCTTCATAATCAATCGTCCCACTGGCGTTCGAAATTTCACCAGTGATCGCTGAGAGAAGAGTAGACTTCCCACTTCCAACCGGGCCAGTGATGACTGTTAAACTCTTTAAAGGTGCAAAGAAGTTGATATCCTGAAGAATAAACTCATCTTCACGATGCGTTTTTGCGCAGCTTAAACTTGACACACATAGTATAGTAGGCCCTAATTCTGTTGCTTCATGAGACAGGGAAACATTCCTAATATTTCCCCCTTCTTTTCTCAAGTAACTGCGACTTTGGTCACTTGAGGTACTTTTCGCTTTTTGTGGGGGCTCGTTGCTTTCACCACTCTCCGAGGCTTCCAACAGATTTTCCAAAAGAAGGAATTCTTCGATTCTTCCGAGTGAAACGTAGGCGTCATACGTTAACATTAAACCAGGAGTCATATTCAACATGCCACTCACTTTTAAAACACCCATAAACGACAGGAGAGTAAAAATATTGGCGGGCGTGAGTGTCTGCCCTGTAAGCACCATAGTAATTACTGACACCAGTGTGGCCAGTGGCGTTGCACTGTATGACAAGGCATCGATGCTTGACTAAATGGCTGCCCTCCTCGAAATGACGCTGGTTTCATTTCTGAAGATAAAGGGTTATCATAAGTTATGTGGGCATTCTGTCGAACCGACTCGTCGTCAGTGTTCTCTCTAGTTTGACATATCAACGAGGTGAGCGGGTAGCAAGCGCACCCTTCCTCATTTTAACACTATCGACTAAGTATATACTGAGATTGTTTAATCGACCGGCCAGTCCTCCGGTTATGAAATGGGCTACTGATCAGTACTGGTAAAGAGATTAGACCTTTTTTGGGGGGGGGGAGGGCATGTTTAAACGGCCTAGCTAACAAATCTCCCAGTACGATATGTGGTTATCTATTTCCGAGTTTTTAATAATTTGGGTCAACAATTACGGGAATATATAATGCTAGTTGTTGGAGCCTACTTCTGAATAAAAATGATAATTTACCTTACCTTCTTATATGTTTTATCTTTTGTCCATATTCGTCCTCCTACGCATGCATTTTGACCGTGCCGATCCCCGAAACTACTTGATTCATTAGGGAGATTCGCTGATCGGACACTGTAGCTGTGCCCAAGCGCAGCTTAGTATTAGCATCTGCGTCTGAAAGAGAGTACAGATTAGACATAAGAGAAGAAGTTTGTTCCATAAACCATACGATTTAAATCTCCGGTATAAAGATAACCGTGACTGCGTTTCGAGACGACAGCATCGAAACCTCTACCGAATTTTCTTTAAATGTGTAAAAAGTGCGACAACTCCGGCACCGTTTTAAGTCTCGCTTAGAAGCGCGGCTGTATATGTTATGGTTTCTGTGGCCTACTTCTACGTTAACGGCAGGCTAAATAGCTGTTTGTTCCTTCGAATCTTTTGTTGGTGAGCAGGATTGCTCACTCTCGTATAGGCCGCAACTGGCGATGATGTTTAATTAGTCTCTCCTTCCGGGTCTCCACGTAGCATAGGTCGATTGAAATTGATAAGATTTCTAAAAAAAAATCATTCTTTATCGGATAGATAAACGTGTTCAAGTTTGTCCGGCTTAATTTGGAGTGTTAAGGGCATTGGAGAAATCGGTTGAGCCTTAAGATCGTGCCTACCTTGTGGTAAGCCAGTCCCCTCAGGGCGATTTCACATCTGTAGTCTTGCTGGTGCATACCAAGACCACCGATCAAACCATTGAGACATATAGCTAATGCGCAGGCGTAGAGCTGATAAGTATTCCCTGCCTCAGTTGACATAAGCTTAGAAACAAGATACCCGAGAAACAGTGGAAAGAGAAGGCGAGAAGTTGTACACAATATATTCCCCATCAAAATGATGATGACATCTTTGACAGAAAGCATATCAAACACGCTTTTCCAAAGTCTGGGCCTTTTCCCATTTATCTTTCAGTCATGTTTCTCGCTCTTCAGATCTTCTGAAGCTTGTCGGTGACAAAACGGCCAGAGTTCTCGTCTGAGAGGGGTAAAAAGTCATTTTGATCTAAAGGTATTTGGCTGCCCTCCTTAAGGACTCCGTTCATCTAACGAAAAAAAGGGAAAGATCCAAAACTTAAATTTTTATCTTCATCACCAGAGATTTTCCTGTAACCGCCTTTTGATGCCATCACTTCAGACCTACAAAATAGTTAGCCGTTATTAGCATGTTCAACGCAATTGTCAAACGTCTCCGCATGTTGTTCCAGTATTCCAGAACCAAGTTGCCTTCTAGGGATTGTAAACTCACATAAAATCCAATAAGTTATGGTGTTTTGTAGAACCTCATGACTTTTATATAGCCTAAAATTATGTAGCCTAAAACAGAATGGTCAAAAAATCAATAATTGTAACCAATCAACGCGAATATTACCAGGAGAAGAGCGGGCCAGAATTTTTGATTTTTTGTTAATATAAAGTGCAAACATTGAACTTTTCTGTTTCCTGCGTCGACGCCTGGTCTTCTATTTCTTCACCTTGGACCACGAGTTCGAATCACTTTTTGACCTGAGAAGCCACAGACACCGAATAGGTTTCATTGGTCGTTTAACGTCCACCGAAACGTAAAATAAAATTCCATTAGCGAGAAAACGTCATTTTTTTCTTAGGTTGAAAAAAACCGCATAATACTGTAAAAATTGGAAATCTATCGAAGTGGATTGCGTGATAGGTCATGAATGAACTCGTCAGTGTCTCACAAAACGTAACAGTCGAAATACTCGAGCCAACAGAGCGCGGTTTGCACGGTTTGTACGGTCTGCACGGTCTGCACGGTCTGCACGGTCTGCACGGTCTGCACATTCTGCACGGTCTTCACGGTCTGCAGCCTGCGTTTTAACACGACATCTCCTGTGATCTAGCCCACTCAATCAAAGCTTTTAGCGAAACTATACATATAAAAAATGTCAACACAGCCCGTAATCGACGTTGTAGTTAAAATCTATATGGATGGAATCGAACTGACAATTTCGTGTAAAAAGTATTACGTTTGCAAGTGGCCGTGCGATAACAATTTGAGGAAGCTGCAACTCTATCTAGCTTACCTTGCAACTTTGTCTCATTAAACAGGAATTCACCAAGACACCAGTAATACTGACGTTCCTTGCTATTTGCAAGCCATATCTATTGCACGAGCGAATAGGTTTTGAGAGAATTCTAAATATAGAAAAGAAAAATCGACTAAACGATGTTCCTGCATAATAAGACAGATATCGTATTTTGAAACGAGAGGATCACAAAATTTCCCAAGAGTCCTGGCTTCACCACGTTGAATTAAAGGGGACTTATTTTGAAAGTTTTGAAAGCGCACTTTCAAAATAAATTTCAAAACTCTGGGGACAGAAACGAGTTGAAAAAGGAACTTTTCGAAAACGCTATGATAAATGCCCGGTAGCCGGACACGGTCTCGAGAAGCGTAAGCACTAAAATATGGATGACTTAGAACCACCTAAAACCACCTACAATCAATAATTTCTGAAAATACTTGAGCCTTCGATCGATTTGAAACATTAACTCAATAACTGGTAAGCGCCCTCCATCAAAGGAACGGCGCTCCTTTCCACAGGCTTTTCGCGCGGGTCAAGACTAACCGAAACTGGAAACCGCGCATGAAAAACCTCTGGCACACACGGTAGACAGGGTAAGCCAAGAACTAAAATCGGAACAAATTAATGCCAGCATGTCGTAGGTTCCGAGAGCTGATTGACTCGATCCGCGCCATCGATTCTTTCGCTCTAAATAAGTTTGACAAATCATTCATTAAAAGTCTGAAGTCCTGCTCAAAGCTTTCTAGGAGTAGAGTAAACTGGACCTTAATTTCAATCGCACTTAACTTGACTTGCACTGATTCGAGACTCTTAACCTCGCATAAAACAAAAACGTTCCTCAAAAGTGACATGAGCCTCAAGACGTATCACTGCTTTCCATGAGAGCGATTGTAAATCAATCAACGCTTTTCCTAAGGTTTCCTCGTCATACCATAGACATCATTGTACTCCCTAACGCTGGGATGCACCTTGAGTGTGAAGTGAATTCAATGTACAAATTAGAAACCAAGCACTTGGAAGACCCGTAACTTTAAGCGCTAATTCATCCCTTTGATTAATGCCTGCGACGATAATTTTCATTATGGCGAGGGCTCTTCAACAAAATGTTAATGATGATAAACTTACCAAGAGCAAGCCAACTTTGCAGGCTCCGCATGTAAGACGCAGTCTCTCTAAAAACGGTCCGGTGTGTTTCGGGTCGAAAAATCGATTTCTTTCAAACTTTGCCCAGGAATCTACGTTAGTCTAAAAGTAATCGAAACCACCTTGGTTTTTGTAAGTATGACAAAATGATTTTTTTCTAAGCGAAAATCGCTTCAGCGCTCAAACGCTAGTTTTTTGATCAACACCGAATATCAAAACTGGCACAAATTGCCGAGCTCGTCTTTTCACAAATTTCGAGTTTGAGGGTTTTTTCTTGCTTCGCATATTTAGATAAACCCTTTGGTCTTAATGAGAACAAAGCACGTAACGGTTTTTTTTCAATGCAATTTTGTTTGACGCCTACTTTGACGCTACCGTCATGACCGGAAATATACAACTTTTTATCTCGGCTCAGCGCAAAACTCCAACTTCTTTCCCACGATATTTTTATCCAGACTGATAAATGCTCTTTAATATGCTTAAACAGATATATTATACCTTATTTATCCATACTAAAACTATGGTCTTGCCAGCTGGGGTGCTGCTTACAAAACTAGATTGAATAAAATCTGCGGTAAGCAGAATAGATGTATACGAAGCATGTTCTTTGCTCATGGCGGAAAACATGTCAACCCCTATTATAATCTTCTTGGAATCTTGAAACTTGAAAATATTTACAGACTAAAAGTATTACTTTTTACATATAAACTTAAGAATGACAAAAGTAACACCCCAGCTGTACTACTCAATATTCTCACACCTGCATCAGAGATTCACAATACCAGGTATGTTACGAATCAAAACTTCTTTAAGCCATCAGTACGCACTAATTATGGTATGTCTACATTAAAATTCTCTGCAATAAAAATCTGGGAATCTGTACCACCTGAATTTAAACGTTTTCCATACATGCTATTCAAAAAGCGGTATAAAAGATTCTTACTGAGTACTCAAAACTGACCATAGTTTAACCGTTAGCTATATGAGATACTGCTTCACAGTATGCAGTTTTCCTTTTATTCTAACTTGCATTTATGTATGTCTTTCTTCTCTTACGATATCAATGTCGTCTTTAGTGTAACTATTAATTTAAATTATACTTGACATGCGGCTAACCCCAACTCATATCTACACATGACAGTAACCAACTCGAAAGCTCATTGGCTACTGTGGTCACTGTACACGATGAAATATTCTTTCTTCTAGTTAATTTCTGTTTGTATTTTTTTCTATATCATTGTAAATCATTTTATGTGAAGTTATTTTTTTCTGTAAACAGTGTGAAATAATAAAGTGTGAAGTGTGAAGTGTCTGACTAAAATAGGGTAGAAGAGCATGGAAATATAAAAACATGTTGTGGTTTCGGCGAACTTTTAGAATAGCCGGCCATCAAGTTGCGTGCTTTATCGAAAATTCGACCTTACAATGCACATGGAGCGGTTTAAAAATAAACGAAACTTATACGGCCAACTTATGTTTAGCGAGTGATTTGAGTCCAAAAAATCTTTTTTTAAAACTCGTAATGGGATAAAACATCATTAAGTAACGAAAAATCTTTATCTCCATCTAGAAAAGTACAGCCGCCAAAAGTTGACTCTTAGCTCTAGGCGACCTTTTGTTTCGTTTATCACTCAATTAACGAGGAAGAGGAAAAAACTTCAGAGGTAGTATAGCTATGACGAGATTCCGGTTTATTCAGAATAAAACTAAGTCGAAGTTTTCGTATTCGTGGTACTTAAAGTGAAGTCCTTTCCAGTTGATGCAAGTGACATGTAATCAAATAATATTTTACCACGCGAACTAATTTATCTTAGGGTCCTTTCTTCTGAATTTATGAAACATCACGAAGTCGCCAGAAATAAAATATTGGATGAAAACCCAAAAAAAACATGGTGGACCTTTTTCCTATCACGATAAGACTTCTGAGTACCGCCGTCAGGTCGCAAAGTAGTGTTGATAACTCGGTAACTTAACTCATGCGTCACACAACGTCAGGTTTGTTAGTAGTAACCATTAGCGTATTGAACTATGTTATTTAAGTTCCTTCTTGATCCTTCGTCCACGTCGATAAACCACAAGTTTCCAAATAGTCGTCTACGATTTACGATTTGACCAGAACATATAGTAAATCAACCAGGTATAACAGTTCGAAAGACTTCAAAGTATACCAGACTTGGTTTTTCTTTTTCCCGCAATTTGTTCACGCACCCATTGAGAAAAAATCTCCGGCAACATTTTAGACAAATTTCAAGACCCTGAAATATGGCAGGCTTTAGATGATGTGCTACTGAGAGACTTTTTCGAGACACTTGAGGTCAAGCTGGATCACGAACTGCTAGAACATGGCGCTGTTGTCAGTGTTGTAGAGCGCAGTTAATTTGCTTGGCTCGTGTGCTGCCACAGTGGAGTAAAATCGTCGTCTTGGACGAGCCAACTGCGCATGTCGACCCAGACACAAAGCAGACAATTTGGAATGTAGTGCGGGACAAACTGAAGGAGTCCACTTTCATCTCTATAGCCCACCGTTGAACTCGATAAAAGACTGCCAGAATATTTTGGTCTTGAAAGATGGAAAAGTTAAAGGATTTGACAAATTTGTTTCAATAATGAACACTAAGTGAGATGCAGCCTAAAGTTGAAATACCTCGATTGTCACGTAGGTCTGATCCTGCACAGCTTTATATGCTATAAAGTTTGTAACCTTCTCTAGAGCTCTATTTCTGCACCTCGTGGAAAAAAATGACATTTGATGTTTTTGCTCGGTTTTGGCTCCAATGCACTCTATGCATCTTTAAAATCTCTCTCGCTGTCATGTTTCAGGGTGTCACGCAACGTCCATTTTGCCGTGAGTCTGTTCAGTAATAGATCACAGATGAAGTCATAATGTTATAAGAACAGAAAAACCTGCGCACTAGGCGCAAGCGTGTGTGTCACTGATGTTCCAACTGCTCTATGACATCCTCTGTGATCTTTTAAGGAACAGAGCCACCGTACCGTAGTTTACATTTGCGTTATGTAATCGATATTAAGTTGGTTTTTTCATCTTTTAAAAAAGGCAATATGTTTGGTGTGAAAGATCCTGTCCTTCGTGAACTCCATTCGTGTGTGGCTTACAAGTTTTTATGTGCGGGCTGTAATACCTGCTATGTCGGCGAAACCTCTCGACATTTATCCACACGCGTACGTAAGCACTTGGTCAGTGATACGGCTTGTCACATTTTCAGCCATCTACACAATTCTCCACAATTTCGCACTTTTTGTTCTGATGAGTGTTTTAATATCCTAAATCAGGCTTCCACAACTTTTCAGCTTAAAATCAAAGAAGCTATCCATATTCAATGGGAGAAACCTCCTCTTAATCACCAACTTTATCATGTTAATTTAAAACTTTCCTTGTAAATGCATACATTGATCTGTTACTATTGTTTGTTATTGTTTGCATTTTGTTACGCACTTTAAATTCAACTTTTTTTAATTTCAAAAGTGTCGTTCATTATCTTAAATTTGTTCCATATCTGCTTCTATCCAGACCTTTTGGCAAAGTTAGACGGGTCTCAAGAGCAAACAGCCCCATGTCACGCATCGGCGTTGTCGTCAACAAAATGATGTAAATTAATGGTGAAAGGATCATTGTAAATTATTTCGTGGTTTTGCTTAAGGTTTTTAGATGAAAAAAAAACTTTTGAAAGATATTGTTGCTGATGAGCATGAGCCATGCCAAAGCATGGCGCATGCGAAAGATCATTTGTTGAAAGGTGGGAAGTGGGTAGGTAAATCTTGCACAATTTTGAGTGCCTACAGATGTAATATATAAGTTTCCAGGGAGAAAGCATGTGATCTCCACACTCTGTAAGAACGCTGGAATTACAATCGCAAACAATATGATGGCGTGCTCTTTTGAGGACAACTGAATAAGTGACACAAAGCTCGCTGTTCGAAGGGGGGTGGGGTGTGGTGGGGTAAGGGGGAAAGGTCTGCTGGAGCCTTTGAACTCCCCTTTGAGGTATTATGTTTGGGAGAGACTGTAACAGTTATTTATCTTACATGGACTCAAACTAATCTGTGCCGTTATCTCATAGCCCTGTATCTCCTCTCATTCTTTCCGCTTGTCCGAGAACATCTAAATTTATACCCAACGTGAATTAGTGTTGACATGCTCATCCAGGGAGATTTAAATTTACGCCTAAAGTGAATGTTGATATGACAACCTGTTACTCTCTGATATCGGACTCTAAATCTGCACATAGCTAAGCTGCTGAACAGTTTCCTATTTCTGAATAAACTGCTCTCTTGTCTCTTGTGTGCATTGCGTTGGGTGGTAAATGGCGCACGTAAGTCGTTCTCAGGGCATCTCCTTTGGTTTTTTACTTATGATCAGCTGGGGAACAGACGGATAAGTGACGCCCACACGAGAAACATTTTGCTTTATTTATTACAGAGGACGTCATAGAGCAGTAGGAACATCAGTAACTGACTTCATCTGTGATCTATCACTGAACAGACTTACGGCAAAATGGAGCTTGCGTAACATCCCGAAAAATGACAGCGACAGAGATTTTAAAGATGCATAGCAGTATATAGAAGCCAAAACCGTGCAACTAACCCTAACCCTAACCCTAAGCAAATGTCATTCTTTCCACGATGTGCAGAATTAGAGCTCTGGAGAAGATTATAAACTGTATAACATCTAAACCTCTGCAGGATCAGACTTGCGAGAAAATCGAGGTATTTCAACCTTAGACCGCATCTCACTTTATGTTCATAACTGAATCAAATTTGTCAAATCCCATAACTTTTCCATCTTTTAAGACCAAAATCTTCTGGCACTCTTTTATCGTGTTCAAACGGTGAGCTATAGTGATGACAGTGGAGTCCTTCAGTTTGTCCCGCACTACATTCCAAATCGTCTGCTCTGTGTCTGGGTCAACATGTGCAGTTGGCTCGTCCAAGACGACGATTTTACTTCGCTGTAGCAGCACACGAGCCAAGCAAATTAACTGCTGCTCTCCAACACTGACATTAGCGCCATGTTCCAGCAGTTCGTGATCCAGTTTGGCCTCAAGTCTCTCGACAAAATCTTTCAGTTGCACGTCCTCTAAAGCTTGCCATAATTCAGCGTCTTGAAACTTGTCAAAAATGTCTAGATTTTTCCTCAATGATCCGCTAAAAAGAACAGGACTTTGGCCAAGAACCGAGATACCTCGTCGAGCTTGTTGGAGACCTATGTCTTTAATTGGAACATTGTCAATGATTATCTCTCCATCAGCATCAGGCATGCGCATAAGAGCTGCTAAGAAAGATGACTTCCCAGCTCCCGTACGGCCGACAATTCCAATCTTTGCTCCTCCTTTGATGCTAAGATTGATGTTCTTTAGCACTTGAGGTCCTCCCGAATAGTACGTCAGTGATACATCTCTCAACACAATACTTCCTCTCCGAGGCCAGTCCTGTGGAGGTGTTCGTTCTTCCTCGTATCCAGGCTCACGGTCAAGTTTGATGTAGGTCATGACTCGCTCAACTGACGTCATGTAGTTTTCCACTTCAGAGGCTTTTCTAACAGCGTATTGAGTAGAGTTCAGAGTTTGGATGACGTAAACAAGAGCGAGACCAGCGTAAGCTGAAAAGAACAATTAGACCTTGAATTAATAAATTCCGGACTAGTTTTCTCTTGATGGCTCAAAATATAGAACGAAAACTTAGCAAGGCTAGGTTACTTAGCCTGGTCCAGGCAGTCACCTAATGGGAGGGAATTAGTAAAGCATCTCTTTTACATCTTCCTCAATGTCGTTGTTTTGACTCCAAGCTAAGTAGGTGCAGAAGAGTTATCAACTCAAGTTTCCCGTTTTGGATCATAAAACACACTTGAACGTTTCCTCAGCACCTAAGCCACCCAAGTGACTCTCACGTTTCTGTCGTGTACAGCACCCGTTGATAATAAGAGTGCACGTATTTTCACTCCTATTTTTTTTATGTAGTAGTTCATGTTGTGTTAATACACGGCTATAGATTCTTAATCTTCATAGAAAGACTCAAAATCGTTACTAAGAATCTTGAGCTTACCGGCATCTTGAGATACCAAGATTGCAGCCAGAGCAACTGCACCGACTAGCAAAGAAGCGAGACAATCCAAACGTGCACCGAGCCACCTACCGCTGGCCATCACCATGACGTACGCCTGATTATGAACATCTTGATATCTGAGGGGGCGAGTTTTAATCATAAGTTTTAATAATTGAGTGATTTTTTTGGTTGACTGTTGACAATAAACCGGATTTTATGAGCTTTGTATTAGTTTGCTAAGTCATTGGTCCAGCAAACTTGCTCAAAACCAGCCACCTATTAGTTGAACGTGTTTGTCAACGTTCAATGCCGTTTCCTTGTTTTTATGTTAAGTCCTATTTCACTACTTCTGATCTTTTCTTTCGTTATAACTGGCTTGTTATTATCAAATTGTATCTTTTTTACGATAATCATTCCAAAAAACACTTCAAGGAGATTACATCGGGTCCACACACTGAAGTGAGACCAGTGTCTTCTTTGGCCTGACAATGTAACGGAGACAAATTCCGCCCGACACACTACCCTCTTAAAAAGACGTTACTCTCCAAGAAACATCCACAAGCTTCTAGCTAAGTACCCAAAAGATCACTTCCGTAACCACACCTGAATCTTAGGTATACTCCATTCGTCTAGATGAAGAGAGAGCCGCTAGAGCCGAATTTTCTAACGATGTGGATACTTTCCCATTAAAAATGGTAAATTCTCCAAAAGGTATAACATTTATCAGAAGGAGAAGACGAGTTACGATTGTCTGCATTTCCTTTTAAACTCAATAGGACTTAGTGGAATCCATTTTGGTCCGTAGTCATACGTAGTCATTAACAAAATCGGATGCAAAGCGGGAGTCTGAGTATGATTGAAGACAGAATTGGACGACATGAAGTTCTCTAACCAAATTGATCAACAATTGGAAAAAATTAGAAAAAAAACTAGACTTTAGTCATGCGTAAAAAATGCATAATACATAAAAAACTCCGCGAAATGTGCGACGACGGCGCGCGCATACACTTACACGCAGGTATGACTTGTCAACTGTCCTATTACACTATCTAATTACACGCATGACGCTTACACTCTCTTGTCAGAGCTCAAATCGGGCTGGTGATAACCAATCACGTTCGATAAATTTGTTACAGTTTTGATTAATCGTGAAATTTCGGGGCCACGCGATCTTGTTGATGGACCGATCGTATAATGGGTCTGTTTAAATCATGTCAGAAGAACGAAAACCACACAGAGCAATTACTGTTGTCTTACCACTAGTAATGCCTTTATTTCTCTTTCGGATAGCTTCGTTTCGTGACCGTGCCTCGTATACGAAAAGGTCCACTTGCTGACTAGTGTCTCAGCACATACCACAAAGGATTACAAAAGACGCGTGATGCAATTGCGTGTATTGCCGGTAAATAAAAAATAAACAGCTGACAGAAAATGATCAATTATGACTCATTTGGGGCCTGTGCATTCATTGGCTCTGGCACAACACACTACATCAATGTCTCTAACATACCTGTAAAATGTATCCACAAAATCTGTCTGTTTTCCTCTGGTACGAATCGTATTTAGTCCTATCAAGGTCTCCGAAAAATGAGCCAACACTGGGCTTCGGGATATCGACTCTAACCTCTTAAGTTCTCTGGCAGTCTTCAAGTAATAATTGGATAATAAAACAACCAGCACGGAGATTGGAACAACAAGAAACATCAGCCAGACATTTGTAACAACTGTTACCAGAATTTGGGAAAATATCACCAAGAGCCTCTGCATTTCCGCCAGGCATGTTTTTGGTAACAACTCATCAACGCAGCCAATATCATTGGAGAAGCGATTTAGGATTCTTCCCACTGGATTTGAATCAAAGAACAGGACTGGTGCTTGTAAAATGGCCACAACCATTTTATCGTGAAGACGTTCGGCGCACTTTAGAGAAACTAGGAGGAATCCATAAGCCCGAATGATGGTAAATATAAAACACACGCCAACCAAACAGGCGAAGACAGATATATAAGTCTTGTTATTCTGATCCTCAGGGTTTAGCCTTGCAAGAAACGAGAGCCACAAGTCTGGAGCAGCTATGATGGCTGAAAGAAATAAGATCAACATGCGGTGGTTGAAAAGTATTTCTATATGATCATTCAGTTGAACAGTGTAAGATTTATTGGGCCCAGGCACAACTCTCCAGGGTTAGCTATTTACGTTTGTATCTTGGGAATGTTTATGTAAGCACCACAACGTCACAGAATAGACGAAGCAGTCAACCATGTTACATATAAATATTGTTAGAAAACTGCATTCGGTCTCAGAAAGTTAGTTAGAAACGAGTTTTCTTATATTTTCGGGCGAGTGGAGGCGAGTGCAAGACAAACGCGAGGAGCAAGACACCAGTTCTTCCTTCCGCGCGTCGATCGCCATTCACGTTCCACTCACGCTTGCCTTGAAACATGGTCGAAATTTGTGCAGTGTCTCTTACCTCTACTATCTAATCTAAAAACAACGCGTATTGTTGGTTAAAAGCATAGCCATTGTAAAATGATTTGCACGAAATAGAATGAAAGAAATATCGAAAAAAGGTTGCTGTATTCCCTGTTAGGGCCTGACCCAAGGTTTGTGACTCACTCAAACAATAAGTTTACCTTGTGTAATGAGACTTAAACCAACCATTCCAGTTATCATCAAAGGATGTGCCCCACTTCTGAAATAGTCCCAATAAAGCCTGGATGTCACAACTCCGATTGTACGATCCTCCTTTGCTATCTCCAAACTCCTCGCTTTATTGGGCAGAGGATGTATTTTTTGGCACTTTTCAACACCATCGTGTTTCTCCTTATCTTCCCAACGGAACGGCTGAGATGAGTCTGTTTTGTCCTTCGGAGCTGCTTTATAGAGCGGGTCAACAGTTGAGCTGATTACACCCTTGTCGTGCAGCTCAGTAAAGCGTCCCTTGTCGAGGACATGCCCTTTGTACAACACAATCACTTGATCAGCATTTTCCATGTGCTGTTGCTGATGAGAGGCTAACAGAACGATTTTATTGCCTAAAAGATCTTTGACGCACTTGGTAAAGATGTGTTGGCCAACTTCAACATCGACAGCACTCAGTGGATCATCTAATAGATAAATGTCTCCGTCAGCATAAACTGCACGAGCTAAACTTACTCTCGCCTGTTGTCCTCCACTCAGAACCTCGCCGCGTTCTCCAACAACTGTTTGGTCACCATCAGGTAACCGCTTAAAGTCTTCTTTCAGAGCGCAGACGTCGATTATTCTTTCGTACTTGGACTCCTCGAGGGGCTGGCCGAATAATATATTTTCTTTTATCGTTCCCGAGAACACCCAAGCAGTCTGAGGCAAGTAAATGAAAGAACCTTGATGATCAATCGTCCCACTAGCGTTCGAAGTTTCACCAGCGATCACAGCGAGAAGAGTAGACTTCCCACTTCCAACCGGGCCGGTAATGACTGTTAAACTCTTTGAAGGTGCAAAGAAGTTGATATCCTGAAGAATAAACTCATCTTTACAATGCGTTTTCGCGCAGCTCAAATTTGACACACATAACATAGTAGGGTTGAATACTGTTGCTTCACAAGAGAGGAAAACTTTCTCCGTATTTTCCTCTTCTTTTTCCAAGTAACTGCGACTTTGGTTACTTGAGGTACTTTTCGCTTTTTTGGGCGGCTCACTGCTTTCACCACTCTCTGAGGCTTCCAACAGATTTTCCGACAGGAGGAGTTCTTCGATTCTTCCGAGCGAAACGAAGGCGTCATACGTTACCATTAAACCAGATGTCATATTCACCATGCCACTCGATCTTAAAACACCCATAAATGACAGCAGCATAAAAGCATTGGCGGGTGTGAGTGTCTGGGCTGTGAGCACCATAGTAGTTACTGACACCAGAGTGGCCATTAGCGTTGCACTGTATGACAAGGCATCGATACTTGACTGAATGGGTGCCCTCTTCGAAATGACGCTGATTTCATTTCTGAAGATGAAAGGTTATCATAAGTTATGTGGGTATTCTGTCGAGTCGACCCGTCCTCAGTGTCCTCTCTAATTTGAAATATTATCGAGGTGAGCGGGCGTCAAGCACACCCTTCCTCATCGTTCACTTCTTTGTGAAAGTGCGTCTTTTGCGACCCCACGACAGCGTATGAAAAGTAATACCAACCAAAGACAAGTTAGACTCAATGAGATGTTCTACCGATATCTACTCAGTATATACTAATATTGTTTAACTGATCGGCCAGTCCTTCGGTTATGAAATGGGTGACATGAGACACTTACTCTTTGTGAAAAGAGGCATTTTTATTGGCTCGTACAGATGTCCAAAGAATTTCCGAGTTTTTGGTAATTTGGGTGAACAATTATGGGATTAAATAAAGCGAGTTGTTTAAGCTTACTTCTGGTCAAAAATGATCATTTGCCTTACCTTCTTACATGTTTTATCCTTTGTCCATATTCGTCTTCCCACGCATGCATTTTGACTGCGCGGATGCCGGAAACTACTTGATTCATTAAAGAGATTCGCTGATCGGACACTGTAGCTGTGCGCAAGCGCAGCTTAGCATTAGTGTAGGACAAGACGGCATAGTATGGCATGAGACTACACAAGAGGAACACACCCGTAACAGCCTGCCAACCAATCAAATTGTAGATAAGGAATATTGCCCCTGCATAATCTGGGACTACGAAAGCGGCTGAGAAAAAATACTTGACTGTCTCCTCTTCCATTCTTTTAACATCATTGGATATTAGATCGAATAACCGTCCTGCAGTGAATTTCAGTAACGTCTGCTTGCTGAGTAGAAGCGTCTGAAAGAGAGTACAGATTAGACATTAAAGAAGATGCACGTTCAATAAAACATCTGGTTTTTATATCCTGCATAAAGATATCTGCGACTGCGTTTCGAGACGAGAGTAGCCAAACCTCTACCAAATTATTTTTGAATGTGGGAAAAGAGTGAAAACCCAGGCTCCATCTTTAATCTCGTTCAGAAGCGCGGCCGTGTACTGTAGCCTACTTCCCCGTTAACTGCTGGTTACACAACTGTTTGTTTCTTCGATTGTTCGGAAGCGATAACGGAAATTTCTTAAATGCAATTAAAACTTAAAAAAAAAAAAACAAGCGATAACGAATATCTCCCAAATGCGACTAAAACTGCCAAAACACACACGCTAGAAATCATACACGTAACTCACTTACGAACTGATTAACGTTAAATGTCTCAGCGCGCGCGCGCTAATTGCACGACACGCCACTCCGGTACTTTCCTCTTAACATCGATTCTTTTTTTGGTGAGCAGGATTGCTTGCTTTCGCAGAAACAGCAACTAACGATGATGTTTAATAACCCTCTCTTCTTGGGTCTCCACGTGGCATAAGCCAGTTGCAATCAAACAGATTTCTAGAGAAAAATAATTCTTTATCGGATAGATAAACGTGTTCAAGTTTGTTCGGCTTAATTTAGAGTGTTTAGGGTATTAGAAAAATCGGTTGAGCCTTGAAAAAATGCATAGAATACTCTTTAGGATCGTGCCTACCTTTTGGTACACCAGTCCCCTCAGGGCGCTTGCTATTTTGATCCCCAATATTTCACATCTGTAGTCGTGCTGGTGCATACCAAGACCACCGATCAAACCAATAAGACACAAAACTAATACGCAGGCGTAGAGCTGATAAGTATTCTCTGCCTCGGTTGACATAAGACTAGAAACAAGATACCCGAGAAACAGTGGAAAGAGAAGGCGAGAGGTTGTACACAATATATTCCCCGTCAAAATGATGATAACATCTTTGGCAGACAGCATATAAAACATGCTTTTCCAAAGTTTGGGCCTTTTCCCATTTATTTTGCAATGATGTTTCTCGCTTTCCCAGCTTTTTCGAAGCTTGTCGGTGACAAAACGGCCAGAGTTCTCCTCTGACAAGGGTAAAAAGTCATTTTGATCTAAAGGTCTTTGACTGCCCTCTTTAAGGACTCCGTTCATCCAACAAAAAAAAAGTGAAGATACAAAACTGACTTTTTTATCTTCATCACCAGAGATTCTCCAGTAACCGCCCTTTGGTGCCATCACTTGAGACCTACAAAATACTTAGCCATTATTAGCATGTTCAACACAATTGTCAAATGTCTTTGCGTGTTGTTCCAGGATTGAAGAACCAACTTGCCTCCTAAGAGTTGTAAACTCACATAAAATCCAATAAGTCATGGTGTTTTGTAGAGCCTCATAACTTTTATATAGCCTAAAATGATATAGCCTAAAACAAAATGGTAAATGATCAAGATATATGCCCGTCATTAAATAAGCTTTGTGCTCAAAGAGTGTCGAGTTTTCCTTTCGCTACTTTTATGAAAGTTTAATTTTCTTGGCATAGTTAGCGTGACTACCCTAGTTTTTGTTTAAAATTTTGCGCGGGATATTTGCGCACGCGGCCGGCCAAAATTGATCCCCTTGCTTAGGTGAGCCTGTTGAGTTCCAGACTCCCTCTTGATAGAAACCAAATAACAGGTGAACAGCATTTCTCAATTATTTGAGGAAGCGGCGTGGAACCAACTTTTCATTCCGAATAGAGTTTCCACAATTTTTCGCCATCCGGCTTTCCTTCATGTCTCCTCTAAGCAAGAACTTGTCGCATACATGACAAACTTATTAGTCGTAAAAATAAATCAGATCTTTTTTACTTTCATTTCACGTCCATTAAGGCGTAAAATAAAATTTCATAGGCAAGAAAACGTTATTTTTCTTCTCAGGCTAAAAATAACCGCATAATACTGTAAAATTGGATACCTACCGAAGTCGATTGCGTGGTAGGTCATGAATGAATTTGCCAGTTTCTCGCGAAATGAAGCAGTCGAAATTCTGGAGCCAACAAAGCGAAGTCTGGACGGTCTGCGTGGTTTGCACGATTTGCAGTCTTCATTCTGCGTTTTAGCATAACATCTCCTGTTATCTAGCCCACTCAATCGAAGATTTTTACAAACGATGCATATACAAGATTTCAACACAGCGCTGTTATCGGCCTTGTAATTACAATCGATTTGGATGGAATCCTACTTACAATTTCGTGTAAAAGGTATTAAGCTTGCAAGTGGCTGTGTGATAAAAATTTGAGGAAGCTGCAACTCTATATAGCTTACCTTGCAACTTTGTTTCATTATACAGGAATTCACCAAGACACCGGTAATATTGCCGTTCCTTGCTATTTGCAAGCCATATCTATTGCAAGAGCGAATAAGTTTCGAGACATTTCTAAATATAGGAAAAAAAATCGACTGAACGATGTTCCTGTATAATAGGACAGATATCGTATTTTAAAACGAGAGGATTATGAAATTTCCCAAGAGCCCTGTTTTCATTACGCTGAATAAAAGAGGACTTAAATTTCAAAACTCTGGGGACAGAAAACAAGGTGAAGACGGAGCTTTTCGAAAACGCTATGACTAAATGCCCGGCAGCCGGACACGGTCTCAAGAAGACTAAGTGCCCGGCAGTCAGAATTTTTCACACAATTTCGACCGAAATCAAGGCTGTTTCAAACTTCGTATGAATATCAGATGTTTGGTCTTTTAATATACAAATTCTTCGAGCACGATAATATTGCTCGGTTGTCGACGCTTCTTATCAGACTGCCGCGAACGGTCTCGAAAAGGTTTAATGCCCGGCAGTCAGAAATTTTCTCGGAAGTGCCACTGATTGGTTCCTTGAAACCTCTGAAGAGCATAAGAGTGTTTGTTTAGATGTGTCAAGCGATTTCAGAAATTAACTTGGCTTTTTAGTGGACAAATCCTACCAGCTTGTAAAAACGATAACGTCAATGCCCATGATTAAGCTCCATCCACATCTGTCTGCCGCTGTTGACAACCTTTGTAGTGTGAGCGGAAAAAATTCGTTCCTTTTCTTTTTGTTTAGAAATAATTTGGAAATGTTGTCTGAAAATTTTTTCCAATGAAGAATGGACCGCAGCATGACTTTAATAAATGGTTCATATTCAAATTTTCGACTTCAGTTGTTATCTGAATAGTCTCGCGCCATAGATTCTTTCCCTCCAAATGAGTTTGACGAGTCATTCATTAAAAGTCTGAAGTCCTGCTCAAAGTTTTCTAGGAGTGGAGTAAACTGGACCTTAATTTCAATAGCACCTAACTTGACTTTACCCGCATTGTTCTCCCTAATGCTGGTATGCACTTTGAGTCTGAAGTGAATTCAATGTACAAACACAGAAACCAAGCACTTAGAAGACCCTTAACTTTAAGCGCTAATTCATCCCTTTGATTAATGCCTGCGACAATGATTTTCGTTCTGGCGAGGGCTCTTCAACAAAATGTTAATGATGATAAACTTATCAAAAGCAAGCCAACTTTGCAGACTCCGCATTTAAGACGCAGTCTCTCTAAAAACGGTCCGGTGCGTTTCGGATCGAGAGATGGATTTCTTTCAAACTTTGCCCAGGAATCTATCGTAGTCTAAAAGTAATCGAAACCACCTTGGTTTTTGTAAATATAGCAAAATAATTTTTTTCTAAGAGAAAATCGCTTCAGCGCTCAAACGCTAGTTTTTATCAACACCGGGTTTTTCTTCCTGCTTCGCATATTTAGATCAACTCTTCGATCTAAATGAGAACGAAGCACTGACGGTTTTTTTCAATGCAATTTTGTCTGACACCTACGCTACCGTCATGATCGGAAATGTACAACTTTTTATCTCGACCCAGCGCAAAATTCCAACTTCTTTCCCACGATAATTTTATCCAGACTGATAAATGCTCTTTCATATGCTAAAACAGATATATTATACCCTTATTCATCCATACTTAAACTATGGTCTTGCCAGCTGGGGTGCTGCTTACAAAACTAGATTGAATAAAATCTGCACTAAGCAGAATAGATGTATACGAAGCATATTCTTTGCTCATGGCAGAGAACATGTCAACCCCTATTATAATCTTCTTGGAATCTTGAAACTTGAAAATATTTACAGACTAAAAGTATCACTTTTTGCAGATAAACTCAAGAATGACAAAAGTAACACCCCAGCTGTACTACTCAATATTCTCACACCTACATCAGAGATTCACACATATAATACCAAGTATGTTACCAATCAAAACTTCTTTAAGCCATCAGCACGCACTAATTATGGTATGTCTACATTTAAATTCTCTGTAATAAAAATCTGGGAATCTGTACCACCTGAATTTAAACGTTTTCCATACATGCTATTCAAAAAGCGGTATAAAAGATTCTTATTGAGTACTAAGAACTGACCATAGTTTAACAGTTATAAGAAAATGCTTCACAATATGCATTTTTCCTTTTATTCTAACTTGCATTTATGTATGTCTTTCTTCTCTAACGATAACAATATCGTCTTTAATGTAACTATTAACTTAAATTATACTTAATATGCAGCTAACTCGTATCTACAGATGACAGTGACCAACTCGAAAGCTCATTGACTACTTTGGTCACTGTTCACGATGAAATATTCTTTCTTCTAGTTAATTTCTGTTTTCTACATCCTTGTAAATCATGTTATGGTAAGTTATTTTTTTCTGGAAACAGTGTGAAATAATAAAGTGTGAAGTGTGAAGTGTCTGACTAAAATAGGGTAGAAGAGCATGGAAATATAAAAACATGTTGTGGTTTCGGCGAACTTGTAGAAGAGCCGGCCATCAAATGGCGTGCATTAACGAAAATTCGACCTTACAATGCACATGGAGCGGTCTAAAAAATAAACGAAACTTATACGGCCAACTAATGTTTAATGAGTGATTTGAGTAAAAAAAAAGGTTTTTTAAAACTCGTAATGGGATAAAACATCATTAAGTAACGAAAAATCTTCATCTCCTTCTAAAAAAGTACAGCCGCCGAAAGTAGACTCTAGGTAGTTATAGAGGAAAAAACTTCAGAGGCAGGATAGCTATGACGAGATTTAGGTTTATTCAGAATAACAACAAGTCGAAGTTTTCGTATTTGTGGTACTTAAAGTGGAGTCCTTTCCAGTTGATGCATGTGACATGTAATCAAATAATATTTTACCACGTGAACTAATTTATCTTAAGGTCCTTTCTTCTGAATTTATGAGACATCACGAAGTCGCCAGAAATAAAATATTGGATGAAAACCCAAAAAAAACATAGTGGAATTTTTTCCTAACACGATAAGACTTCTGAGTACCGCCTTCAGGTCGTAAAGTAGAGTTGATAACTCGGTAACTTAACTCACGCGTCACGCAACGTCAGGTTTGTTAGTAGTAACCATTGGCGCATTGAACTGAGTGTTTGACTCGATAGCTCAGCAAATAAGCGCAGCGAATGAGTGAGATGTCGAGTTGAGCACGAGAAGAGAAATCCCATATGTGCAAGCAACCATGCATTAGTTTATTTATGATATAAACACAATAGCCCTTCACTGAGAAGAAAAGCCGACTTCACTCAGGAATGAATATAACTGAATCGACAATCCCCGAATAACAATCGTAGAGTGCGTTGGCGCTAACTCCCAGGATGGAAAAATGCTTTGAATCACGATTACAAAAACAACAATGCTCGTAATTTCCAATTTACAAAATTACTGGTTTATTGACTTTGTCCTTACCGACAGAAGAAGTCGTTCAGGTAAACGGCAAAAATGTTGAAAATCTCCCAGTTGTCGATTTTCATTCTCAGCTGAGAGAAATTCCAACACTAAAGCCACTGAATAGTAACTTTCGGTTTTTCTCTCAGCATATTGGTTTTCTTCGCCTCCTAGGAAAGTTTCAACCTCACTGTCAGTCAGCGAAATGGATTTTTTAGTGTTTTAGCTGCCGTAATTTGAGAAAGCTCCGACAAGCAACTTGTATTGAGAATCGTGAACGCTTTGCCATTCATTCATCAACCTGACCGAGTGGCGCCAAAGGCGAGTGACGTATCAGCAGCTGATTGGCTATATCAACACACGTGAAAAAATACGATATTTTTTCACGCGTGTTGTTACAGCTTTTCTCTGGGCCGGAAATCCCAGTATAGCACCGCAGTCTATGTGATAAATTAATTTTTTTTTTACATAACCTTAGGCCAAACCCCCATATCATAGAAGAAGGACGTATTTTATTCAGTATCCCGTGTCGGTCCTGGCGTTTCAGAAAGCTCTAATAAATGTAAATCTTTTCAATTCTTCATATTTTTCTCACTTCATCCGGCAGTTCCTTCCATTAGGTCTGCTTCGCATGATCCATAATCCAAACAATCCAGAACCGTCACGAATGTCACCATGGACAAAGTTGTGGAATTTCAATTTACCAAAATAGTTGTTTGAAACGTTCATTGCGTAATTTGATTCTTTCATGCAAGAGCATTCGACCATTTGTGATAGTTTCTTAACCAAACTTGATTTGGTGTCTCTTAAGTTAGATGGGATTTCAAATTGCTTGCACATTTCCCTGATCGTCTTAACCTTGAAAAATGAAAGCCTGTTTACAAATGCCATTTCGCAAAGGTTGTAGAAATCATACATCACTGGATGCTCAACACCAATTTCAGACTGTACGGCTACACTTGTTTTCTCGAGCATTTGTTCATCTGTTAGCGAGGTATACTCTTCAGCTAGCTCTGGAAGCTAAAATGGAAGCTATGTTTTTTTCGGTTATATAGTTCTTATCAAATGTAAATAACGTGACATTCGGTCTAACAAGCATTTCAGGCTTCGGTTTCGATGATCGGCAAACTGGTTTCCCGCTGATTACTGAAAAAGATTCAACGCAATGAAGCTTAATTTATTTGGAGGCTTCTAGAATCTAAACAATTACAGCCGTGAAGATCTGGCAAGTTCCAGTAGTAGCTCCGAAGGTCAAATAGTACTGGTAATAATGGTACTTCTCCAAATTACTTCTACCTTCCCGGGTGCCTTTCGAGAAGAATTCTTACATTTCGTGTTTCCGCGCTACACGTTTGGCTTGATTTTTGATCAAAATAATTCAAGCAACATTTCATTTAAGGATTTCCCTGAGCCGGTGAAGCCCAAACCACCGAGGGTTTTTTTTAATGTTGTTTTGTTAATCGGGTTTCATACGCCAGCGTTTGGCGTCAGATTATAATAATTACCATTACTAGTGACCAGGAAGCTTCCAAGGTTGAAAAAACCGCGACAAAATGCGATCCGAGTACACTGTTTCAAAATATTATGAGCTATCAAGACAACTGGGAGCTGGTCACGTTGTGAGTTCGTAATATACCCGTAGATGGTGAAGAAACAAGTGAAGAGATGAAAGATCACATACTTGAACTGTGGAACTGTACTCCTCTCAAGTAGAAAGCTTGCGACGATAAACATGATAAGGAGTTAACCTATAAACGAAAGGCTTGTCATGGAGCTTCGTGCGTTTTCCAGATAATACATACACCTCCAAAACAGTTACAGGCTGAACTGTTGAAAAATGACTGAAGCCAGAGGTAAGGATGTTTCAACCTGTTTGTTTTAACCATATCATAACTGATTTATCGTTTATATATGTATAAAAAAACAACTACAAAGGAGGATTAACGAAATTTCGAGCAATCGAGCACATGTTAACGAGAATGCGAGCATGCGAGCAGTTACAAAAAATTTGTGAGCACCAGCAAGCGAGCACCCTTGTAATTTTTGCGAGCAATAATTGGAGCAAAGGCCAAAATTTGCGAGCACTTTTAAATTGAATGGAACCATTCGATACCCCTAAAATTGTGTAGTGCGCTGATTTAGGGATCTTCTGTAACTTCAGAGTTACATTCTTGTCGTTCATGCAAAATACTCCTGCTGTCGTTCCTCGTACTGGTCTTTCTGTTAGGGCAGTCTGCATGTCTTTAGCCGTCAAAATATCATGACCTTCCTATTATTAGTTTGGCCAGTGGCGTTGCACAGTGTGACAAGGCATCGATACTTGACTGAATGGCTGCTCTCTTCGAAATAACGCTGATCTCATTTCTGAAGATAAAAGGTTATCACAAGTTATGTGGACATTCTGTCGAACCAACTCGTCCTTAGTGTCTCTAATTTGAAATACTAACGAGGTGAGCGGGCAGCAAGCGCACCCTTTCTCATCGTTCACTTCTTTATGAAAGTGTGTCTCTTGCGACCCCACGACAGCGTATGAAAAATAATACGAACTGAAGACAGGTTAGACTCATCTCACTGGGTCTAACCATTGATAATGTGTTAAAAGAGCGACAGCCCAGGCGCCATCATTAATCTCGTTCAGAAGCGCGGCCATATACGTTATGGTTTCTGTAGCCTACTTCCCCGTTACTTGCAGGCTAAATACCTGTTTCTTTCTTCGATTCTTTTTTTGGTGAGCAGGACTGCTTGCTCTTGCAGAAGCAGCAACCAGCGATGATGTTTAATAACCCTCTCCTCCTGGGTCTCCATATGGCATGAGCCGATTGCGATCGTTCAGATTTCTAGAGAGAAATAATTCCTCATCGGGTAGATAAATGTGTTCAGGTTTGTTCGGCTTAATTTGGGGTGTTTGATGGTATTAATGCATAGAATACTCTTAAGGATCGTGCCTACCTTGTGGTACACCAGTCCCCTCAGGGCGCTTCCCATTTTGACCCCCAGTATTTCACATCTGTAGTCTTGCTGGTGCATACCAAGACCACCGATCAAACCATTGAGACACATAGCTAACGCGCAGGCGTAGAGCTGAAAAGTATTCTCTGCCTCAGATGACATTAGCTTGGAAACGAGATACCCGAGAAACAGTGGAAAGAGAAGGCGAGAAGTTGTAATCAATACATTCCCCGTCAAAATGATGATAACATCTTTGACAGAAAGCATATCAAACACGCTTCTCCAAAGTTTGGGCCTTCATCTTGCAATGATGTTTCTCGCTCTCCCAGATCTTCTGAAGCTTGTCGGTGACAAAACGGCCAGAGTTCTCGTCTGACAGGGGAAATGTTTGCGCGGCCGGCCAAAATTGATCCCCTTGCTTGGGTGAGCCTGTTGAGTTCCAGAAAGAAGCCAAATAACGGGTGAACATTATCTTGCAATTATTTGAGGAAACGGCGTGGAAACAACTTTTCATTCCGAATGGAGTTTCCACCATTTTTTTGCCGCTTTTCTTTTTGTCACATACATGACAAACTTAATAATCACAAAAATAAATCAATAATTGTAACCAATCACGCACGAGATCTTTTCGACCTGAGAAGCCAGAGAAACCGAATAGGTTTCATCGGTCATTTAACGTCCACTGAGGCGTAAAATAAAATTTCGTAAGCGAGAAAACGCATTTTTTTTTTCCTCAGGCTGAAAATAACCGTATAATGCTGTAAAAATTGGATACCTATCTAAGTCGATTGCGTGATAGTCATGAATGAACCTGTGTCTCGCGAACTGTCACAGTCGGAGGAGGAGTATAGGAGTATAGTAAACTGGACGTTAATTTCAGTCGCACTTAGCTTGACTTGCACTGATTCGGGACTCTGCACCTTGCATAAGAATAATTTAAAACAAAAACGTTCCTCAAAAGTGACATGAGCGTCTCGACGTTTTCCCTTTATTCTGAGGTATCACTGCTTTCCAGAGCAAGCCAACTTTACAGTCTCCGCATTTAACCTTGTATGCGTAAAGATCCCTCTCTGTAATGGCGCTTGCTACGACAAAAGCGACGGCACTGTTTTTCTATTGTTTGCGGTTGAATGAAGTTCCGAATGAATTAATTTTCCGCGAGTTTTTACTCATTGTCCATCGGCTTGATTTTGAGTATAAAATCTTTATAAGTGAGCTACGCACGCGACTGCGATCAGTTTATCATTTGATCACCGAGTCCAGCTATATGTAACCAAATCAGAAACTGCGAAAAGAAGTTAATTCTTTCACTGATCGCGCGTTTTTAAACTGTGGGTTGTTTACATTACATAAATAATGTTCACTCTCGACGGATCATGTCATGTTATCTGTTCACGAAATAGGCATCAAAATGCAGCTTGCATACTTCCATGAAAGCTTAACACATTGAATTTGAAATTCAAGATACCGAGTCAAACTAATCCACGCAAACAGCGCCATGTCACGCATCGGCGCTGTTGTCAACAACATGATGCAAATTAAAGAAAGATGTTTTTCTCACTCCACGGTGAGCGAGCTCTATTACGAAGTTCATATAACACGCATCCTGCGTACTGCTCGGATCAGCAATGTCGATGGCATAATGTTTGTAGATAGAAAAATAAGAGAGATGGTAGGTTTAGAGCTCAGTAAAGAAAAAAAGAAAGATGTTTTTCGTCTTGTCACGAGCATGGAACAATGAAAAAATTATGAGTGACTCAATTCGAAGCCTCAACATCCCCCCCTAAGCACCCCCCTGGACATTTTAACTTTTGAAGATTGTTTCGTTCAATTGCCAATTTCTTTGTAAAACGCAAGATTAGTGACAGTGACTTTCTTGAGGACCTTAAAACAACTCCATATCAAAAGATATAACACGTTTATTCCGTTAGAAAGACTTGACAGTTCCGGTTCAAATTTCCCGTCTTCACCCCCGGGCAGGAAAGACAGTCATATATCCGAACAAAACGTGGGGATCACATAAGAAAGTATGGCGCATGCGAAAGATGATTTTTTAAAAGGTTGGATGAGAGAAGGACACGATCTTAAGTGTCTAGAGATGCTTAGATAAGTTACCAAATATAGTAAAATATAATAAAAACTTTGGAGTTTGAGTCCATTGGCAAACTATGCCAGCTGGTCTCTTGAGCAGATCAAGCGCTGACGAAATTTGACAGTTTTGAAATTTTGAGCGGATGCAAAAATCGAGACAAAAACTCGTCTTGACACAATTTGTCCTTTGATTTTGTCAAGAGAATTCTGGTTTTGTCTGCTAGTGCAGATAGCCCAGATAGCCACTTACGAATCCATTTTTAGTTTAATAATAGCCTTCACTCTCGAGAAATGGCAAATATATTACCCATGTGATCCGACTACAACTTTAATTCCGAAAACTTCGAGAACATCTCCGGTCAGTCTGGCTTCCTTTCACTTCCTCACATTTTCCCTTGTGCTGTGGCTGTTAACACGTACTTTCACTCCATTTCCAATATTTCCTAAAGTGTTAGGATGTTTAGAACATACCAATAACTGCTATATTTTTTCCATGGTCAAAATGACCGGAACGAAACAAAATTAACTTGTACTCGAGGATTTCGCTGGAGAGCTGGTAGTACTTCAAATGACTTGATACGTCGTCCCGGTATTCTAGGAGAGAAATCAGGGCCGAAATACCCAAAGCCACTCCAATCTTTGCTTTCCATGAATCAAGTAAACCTTCTTAAAAGTTAAAATTCTCACTAAAATGTAAAATTCTTCAGTCCATTTTAATAACTTTCGATTCTAATTCGTTACACTAACTAATATTAGTTTCAATTTGTAGAACCCGCGAAACAGGCCATATGGCAAGGGGAAAACTTAGCACAATCACGTCACGCAATATATCAAGCCGGGTTTGTCCAGTTGATTTTGATGGCGGCAAGATAATGTCGAGTATGTCGCTCAAAACCGCTGTGCTCCATAAGAGCGTAACATCATTGATGATGGAAACAAATTTGCGGAAAGGAGGTTTAGTTCATCGGGTTCCGTGAAGCTTGCTCTCCAATGCAAACCATCCAGTGTGGTGTCCCTCAAGGTTCGATTTTAGGCCCTCTATTGTTCATTCTATACATAAATGACTTCCCTAATGCCTCTGAATTAAAAGACCCTCTGCTTTTCGATGATGATACCAGTATCTTTTATTCTCACTCAAACCCAAATTGCTTAGAATCCGTACTTAATGAAATTGCTAAAATGCTAAAATGCAATAAGCTCTGCAATAAGCTCTAACTACGTAATTTTTAAACCCAGACAGAAGAAACTTAACTCCAGCATTTCTCTCTCCTTTGGAGGTAAATTCCAACAACAATCTAACATAACTAAATTCCTTGGGGTCTATATTGATGATCATCTCTCCTGGAAACACCATATCAGCTATGTCAGTAAACAAATCGTTAAATCAATAGGTATTATATTCAGGTCTCGCTTTTTCCCATCCTCTACAAATAAACTCACTTTGTACTACACCTCAATTTATCCTTATATCGTCTATTGTAACTGCGCCTGGTTGTCCACATACGTATCTAACTTAAATAGAATTTATTACTTGCAAAAGTGAGCTGTGCGGGCTATCACCAACTCAGACTACCTAGCTGAATTGGCCTCAATCTTTTGGTAACGAATAGCCAAATTCACAACTATGGTACCGGAACAGCGAGTAATTATCGAACGCATTTGTGCCGTACAAATCTCAAGCAATTCACAATTCTCTACCAAGGTACTAAACTTTGGATCTCTCTTCCTGTTTCAGTCACTCGTTCGTCAAACCTTCCTGGTTTTAAGACGAAAATGCAAGAGGTTTTACTTAGATAATTTCTGAATTGGCCTAGCCGCACATTCGCAGTAATTTTTCTTTACTTTATTTATTAATATAAGTGAGGTGGCACTCTCATAAGCCCGGTGGCTTCCTAGGTCTCCTCGCCTTCTTGCTATAACCGCTGTTAATAAATTTTTTGTATTGTGTAAATAAGGCAAATAAAATATGATGATGATGATAAAGATGATGCGCGCACTTTACTTCTGCATAATTATGATAAGCTATCTCGTATTTTTTTAACATATTTCATTATATTAATTTTTTCAAGGACCACAAATTGTAAGTCTGTAAAAAAAATTAACCCTTGCTTATTTATTCCAAATTGCACGCGAAATCATGTGATTACCCATACTACTATGTTGAGCTCTGCAGGATCAGACCTGCGTGACATTCGAGGTATTTCAACCTTAAACCGCATATCAGTTCATGTTCATTATTGAATCAAATTTATAAAATCCTTTAACTTTTCCATCTTTCAAGACCAAAATCTTCTCGCAGTCTTTTATCGTGTTCAAACGGTGAGCTATAGTGATGACAGTTGACTCTTTCAGTTTGTCCCGCACTACATTCCAAACCGTCTGCTCTGTGTCTGGATCAACATGCGCAGTTGGCTCGTCCAAGACGACGATTTTACTTCGCTGTAGCAGCACACGAGCCAAGCAAACTAACTGCCGCTCTCCAACACTCACATTAGCGCCATGCTCCAGCAGTTTGTGATCCAGCTTGGCCTCAAGTGTCTCGACGAAATCTTTCAGTTGCACATCCTCTAAAGCCTGCCATAATTCAGCGTCTTGAAACTTGTCAAAAATGTCTAGATTTTTCCTCAATGATCCGCTAAAAAGAACAGGACTTTGGCCAAGAACCGAGATACCTCGTCGAGCTTGTTGGAGGCCTATGTCTTTAATTGGAACATCGTCGATGGTTATCTCTCCATCAGCATCAGGCATGCGCATAAGAGCTGCTACGAAAGATGACTTCCCGGCTCCCGTACGGCCGACAACTCCAATCTTTGCTCCTCCTTTGATGCTAAGATTGATGTTCTTCAGCACTTTAGGTCCTCCCGGATAGTACGTCAGTGATACATCTCTCAACACAATACTTCCTCTCCGAGGCCAGTCTTGTGGGGGTTTTCGTTCTTCCTCGTATCCAGGCTCCCGGTCAAGTTTGGTGTAGGTCATAACTCGCTCAACTGACGTCATGTAGTTTTCCACTTCAGAGGTTTTTCTAACAGCGTATTGAGTCGAGCTCAGAGTTTGGATGACGTAAACAAGAGCAAGACCGGCGTAAGCTGAAAAGAAAACTTGGAACTTAAATGTATAAATTCTGGACTTGTTATCTCTTTACCGCTCAAAAAATTTAACAAAAACTTTACAGTCTAGGGTACCTAGTCTGGTCCAGGCAGTCACTTAATAGAAGGGATTAAAATAACGCGTCTTTCTTACGTCTTCCTCAGTATCGCTGTTTTAACTCCAAGCTAAGTAGGTGCAGAGGAGTTATCAACACAAGTTCCCCTTTTTAAATCATAGAAGACACTTCAAAGTTTGTATAGCACTTAAGCCACCCGAGTGACTCTCACGTTTTTGTCGTTTTTAGAAACCACCCGTTAATGAGAGAGCACGTATAGTCACACTTATCTTATAAAATTATTCAGTTGTTCATTCTGTGTTGATACACGACTATATAGATTCCAACATTACATAGAAAGACTCAAAGTCGTTACTAAGAATCCTGAACTTACCGGCATCTTGAGTTACCAAGATTGCAGCCAGAGCAACTGCACCGACTAACAAGGAAGCGAGACAATCCAAACGTGCACCGAGCCACCTACCACTGGCCATCACCATAATGTACGCCTGATTATGAACATCTTGATATCTGAGGGGACGAATGTTTATCACAATAAGTTTTAATAATGGGATAATTTTTTAGTTGACTGTTGAAAATAGACCGGATTGTATAAACTTTGTATTACTTTGCTAAGTGATTTGTCAAGCAAACTTGTGAAAAACCAACCGCCTATTGGCCGAATGCCTTTGCCAGCGTTCAATACGGTTTCCATGATTTTACGTTAAGTCCTCTGTCACTACTTGTGATCTTTTATTTTGTTTTGATTGGCTTTTATTATTATATTGCATTTTTTTTACGACAATCACTCCAAAACAATTCTTAAAGAGATTACACCGGGTCTCCACACTGAAGTGAGACCAGTGTCTCCTTCGGCCTGACAATGTAACGGAGCCCTTCAACAAATTCTACCCGACACCCCACCCTCTCAAAAAGATGTTACTCTCAAATCAAAATCCGTAAGCTTCTAGCTAACTGTCCGAAAGATCACTTCCGTAGCCTCATCTAAGTCTTAGGTATGCACCATTCGTCGAGATGAAGTGAGAGCCGCAAGAGCCGAATTTGTTAACGATGTGGATATTTTCCATTAAAAATGGTGAATTCTCCCAAAAAAGGCCAATTCTTAACTGTTCACTATCACAACTACATCTCTTATATCAAGTATAAAATTTATCAGAAAGAGGAGACGATTGGCACTTGTCTGTATTCCCTGTTAAACTCGTAATGGAGTCCAATTCGGTCAGTAATCATACGAGTTATTAACAAAATCGGACGACCGCGAAGCGGGAGTCTGATTTTTTTAATCACGTGTATTATTAAAAACATAATTCGACGACATGACGTTCTCTTACCAATTAATCAAAGCTATGACAAAATCAGAGAAAGAAACTAGACAACAGTTATACGTTTTCGTAGAAGAAAAGAAACTCAGCGAAACTCGCGACAACAGCGCGCGCATACACTTACACACAGGCATGACTTCTCACTGTCCAGTTACAAGCATGACACTTACACTGCGTTATTGGTGCTCAACTCGGGCCGGTGATAACCAGTCATGCTCGATAAATTTGTTAGTTTTGACTTATCGTGAAATTTCTGCGTCACGTGATCTTGTCGATTGAACGTTCATATTATGCGTCTGTTGAAATCCTATTAGAAGGACGAAAACCGCACAGAGCAATTACTGTAGTCTTACCACTGGTAATGCCCTTCGTGCCTCTTTCGGACAGCTTCGTTTCGAAGCCGTGCCTCGTACGGAAAAGTCCACTTGCTGACCAGTGTCTCAGCACATACCACATAGGATTACAAAAGAGACGTGATGCAATTTCGTGTATTACCGGTAAATCAAAAATAAATAACTGACAGAAAATGAGCAATTACAACTCATTTCTGCCCTGTGCATTTATCGGCTCTGGCACCACACACTAAAGCATTGTCTCCAACATACCTGTAAAGTGCATCCACAAAATCTGTATGTCTTCGTCTCGTACGAATCGTGTCCAGTCCTATCAGGCTCTCTGAAAAATGAGCCAACACTGGGCTTCGGGATATCGACTCTAACCTCTTAAGGTCTCTGGCAGTCTTCAAGTAATAACTGGATAGAAAAACGACCAGCATGGAAATTGGAACAATAAGAAACATGAGCCAAACATTTGTGGCTACTGTTATTAGAATTTGGATAAATATCATCAATAGCATCTGCACTGCCGCCAGGAATGTTTTGGGTAACATCTCATCTACGCAGCCAATGTCATTGGAGAAGCGATTTAGGATTCTTCCCACCGGATTGGAATGAAAGAATAGGACAGGTGCTTGTAAAATGGCCACAACCATTTTATCGTGAAGACGCTCGGCGCACTTTAGACAAACATGGAAGAATCCATAAGCCCGAATGATAGTAAATATAAAACACGCGCCAACCAGACAGGCGAGGACAGATAGATAAGTCTTGTTCTTCTGATCCTCTTGGTTTAGTTTTGCAAGAAACGAGAGCCACAAGTCTGGAGCAGCTATGATGGCTGAAAGAAACACCATTAACATGTAACGGTTGAAACACAGTTGTACATTGATATATATGTATATTGTACAAGATTTGTTGGGCCTAGAGACAACCCGCCTGGATTAGCTACTACCGCTAGTATCATGGGGATGTCTATGTAAGCACTAAAATGTCACAGAATAGATGAAGCAGTCAACCATGTTACCCATAAATATGGTTAGAAAACAGCTTTTGGTCTCAGAAAGTTAGTTCGTAGAGCGAGTGGTTTTTTCATCTTGTTCAGGCGAGTCGAGGCAAGTTCAAGGCAAACGTGAGGAGAAAAACACCAGCTCTTCCTTTTGCGCGTGACTCACCATTCACTCGCACTTGCCTCGTGCTTGTACGAACAAGTGAGATATCGGGGACATGGTCAGACATTTGTACAATTTCTCGTAACTCTACCATATAATCTTAAAAGAACGTGTATTGTTTGTTCAAAGCATAGCCATTGTGACATGATTTGCACGAAGTAGGAAAAAACGAAATATAGAAAAAAGGTTGCTATATTCCCTTTGAAGACTTGAGCCAAGCTTTGTAACTCTCTCTAACGATAAGTTTACCTTGTGTAATGAGACTTAAACCGACCATTCCAGTTATCATCAAAGGATGGGCTCCACTTCTGAAATAGTCCCAATAAAGCCTGGATGTCACAACTCCGATTGTACGATCCTCCTTTGCTATCTCCAAACTCTTCGCTTCATTGGGCAAAGAATGCATTTTCAGGTAATTTTCAGCATTATCTTCTTCCTCCTTATTTTCCCACGAGAACGGCTCAGATGAACCCGTTTTGTCCTTCAGAGCCACTTTATGGAGCGGGTCAACAGTTGAACTGATTACACCTTTGTCGTGCAGCTCAGCAAATCGTCCCTTGTCGAGGACACGCCCTTTGTACAACACAATCACTTCATCAGCATTTTCCATGTGCTGTTGCTGATGAGAGGCAAACAGAACGATTTTATCGCCTAGCAGATCTTTGATGCATTTGTTAAAGATGTGTTGGCCAACTTTAACATCGACAGCACTCAGTGGATCATCCAATAGATAAATATCTCCGTCAGCATAAACTGCACGAGCTAAACTTACTCTCGCCTGTTGCCCTCCACTCAGAACCTCGCCGCGTTCTCCAACAACTGTTTGGTCACCATCAGGTAAGCGCTGAAAGTCTTCTTTCAGAGCGCAGACGTCAATTATTCTTTCGTACTTGGACTCCTCGTAGGGTTGGCCAAATAGAATGTTTTCTTTTATCGTTCCCGAGAACACCCAAGCAGTCTGAGGCAAGTAAATGACAGAACCTTGATAATCAATCGTGCCACTGGCGTTCGAGATTTCACCAGCGATCGCTGAGAGAAGAGTAGACTTCCCACTTCCAACCGGGCCGGTAATGACCGTTAAACTCTTTGAGGGTGCAAAGAAGTTGATATCCTCAAGAATAAATTCATCTTCACGATGCGTTTTTGCGTAGCTTAAATTTGACACACGTAGAATAGTAGGTCCTAATTCTTTTACTTCACGGGAGAGGGAAACTTTCTGCATATTTTCCTCTTCTTTTTTCAAGTAATTGGGACTTTGGTTACTTGAGGTACTTTTCGCTTTTTGTTGGGGCTCGTTGCTTTCATCACTCTCTAAGACTTCCAACAGATTTTCCAAAAGAAGAAATTCTTCGATTCTTCCGAGCGAAACATAGGCGTCATACGTTACCATTAAACCAGGTGTCAAATTCAACATGCCAATAAATTTTAAAACACCCATAAACGACAGCAGCATGAAAACATTGGCGGGCGTGATGGTCTGGCCTGTAAGCACCATAGTAATTACTGACACCAGAGTGGCCAGTGGCGTTGCACTGTATGTCAAGGCATCGATACTTGACTGAATGGCTGTCCTCTTCGAAATGACGCTGATTTCATTTCTGAAGATAAAAGGTTATCATAAGTTCATAAGTTATGTGGGCATTCTGTCAAACTGTCAGTGTCCTCTCTAAATTGAAATATTAAAGAGGTGAGCGGGCGTCAAGCGCACCCTTCCTCATCATTCACTTCTTTGTGAAAGTGTGTCTCTTGCTACCCCACGACAGCGTATGAGAAATAATACCAACTGAAGACAGGTTAGGCTGTTTGAGATGTTCTACCTCTAATAATAAACGATTATTCTCCGAAGTGGAGGTGATAACCACCCTCTTTCACCGACACTGAGGTGAAAACGATTACAATATCTTCTGGCGCAAATCTCTCAAGAGTCGCTCGAGGGTGAATTCCAAAGGATACTGGGAGTTTAAGTAACCAGCTAGAGCGCTCTTTTAACACTATCTACTCAGTAGGTACTGCTATTTTTTTTAACTGACTGGCCAGTCCTCCGGTTATGGAATGGGTTACATGAGACACTTATTCTTTGTGAAAAGAGGCATTCTAATTGGCTCATACAGCGGTCCAAAGATCTCCCTTTTGGTGATAAGGGGGTATATTTAAACAGCCTAGCTAATAAAGCTCTCAGTGGAGACGAAACAGATTTGTGGCTATATATTTCCCAGTTTTGAATAATAAGGGTCAAAATTTACGGGAATGAATAAAGTATTTGTTTGAGCCTACTTCTGATTAAAAAATATAATTTACCTTACCTTCTCACATGTTTTATCTTTCGTTCATATTCGTCTTCCCATGCATGCGTTTTAACCGCGCGGATCCCGGAAACTACTTGATTCATTAGGGAGATTCGCTGATCCGACACTGTAGCTGTGCGCAAGCGCAGCTTACCATTAACATAGGACAAGACGGCATAGTATGGCATGAGAATACACAGGAAGAACACACCCGTAACAGCCTGCCAACCAATCAAATTGTAGATAAGGAATATTGCCGCTGCATAAGCAGGAACTGCGAAAACAGCTAAGGCAAAAAACTTGACTGTCTCTTCTTCCATTCTTTTAACATCATTGGATATCAGGTCAAATAAGCGTCCTGCAGTGAATTTCAGTAACGTCTGCTTGCTGAGTAGAAGCGTCTGAAAGAAGGTAGAGATTAGACATTAAAGAAGAAGTCTGTTCCATAAACCATATTATTTTAATGTCCTGCATTAAGATATCCGTGGCTCCGTTTCGAGACGAGAGTATTCAAAGCTCTACAAATTATCTTTAGATGTGTTAAAAGAGCGACAACTCAGGCGCCATTTTGAATATCGTTCAGAAGCACGGCCGTATACGTACGTTATGGTTTCTGTAGCCTGCTTCCCCGTTTACTGCAGGCTAAACAACTGTTTGTTTCTTCAATTTTTTTTGTTAGAGAGCAGGATTGCTTGTTCTCGAAAAAGAAGCAACCAGAAATGAAATTGAATAATCCTCTCCTCCTGGGTCTCCATATGGCATAAGCCGATAGCAATCGATCAGATTTGTAGAAAAAAACCATTCTATATCGGATAGATAAATGTGTTCACGTTTGTTCGGCTTAATTTGGGATGTTTAGGGTGTTAGAAAAATCAGTTAAGCCTTCGACAACTGCATAGAATGCTCTTTAGAATCGTGCCTACCTTGTGGTACACCAGTCCCCTCAGGGCGCTTCCTATTTTGATTCCCAATATTTCACATCTGTAGTCTTGCTGGTGCATACTAAGATTACCGATCAAACCATTTAGACACATAGCTAATGCGCAGGCGTAGAGCCGATAAGTATTTTCTGCCTCAGTTGACATAAGCTTAGAAACAAGATACCCGAGAAACAGTGGAAAGAGAAGGCGAGAAGTTGCAAACAATATATTCCCCGTCAAAATGATGATAACATCTTTGACAGAAAGCATATAAAACACGCTTCTCCAAAGTTTGGGCCTTTTCCCATTTATCTTGCAATGATGTTTCTCGCTTTCCCAGCTTTTTTGAAGCTTGTCGGTGACAAAACGGCCAGAGTTCTCGTCTGACAAGGGTAAAAAGTCATTTTGATCCAAAGGTCTCTGACTGCCCTCCTTAAGGACTCCGTTCATCCAACGATAAAAAAGTGAAGATACAAAACTGACTTCATTATCTTCATCACCAGGAATTTTCCTGTAACCGCCTTTTGGTGCCATCACTTGAGACCTACAAAATACTTAGCCATTATTATTAGCACGTTTAACGCAATAGTCAAACATCTTTGCATGTTGTTCCAGGATTCCAGAACCAACTTGCTATCGAAGAGTTGTAAACTTACATTAAATCCAGTAAGTCACGGCGTTTGAAGAACCTCATAACTTTTATATAGCCTAAAATAATATAGCCTAAAACAAAACGGTGAATAATCAGGATACCCGTCATTGAATAAGCTTTACGCTCGGAGAGTGTCGAGTTTTCCTTTCTCTACTTTTATGAACGTTTAATTTTCTTGGCATAGTTGCCATGGCAGCGGTTCCTACCGATGTTTTTGTCTAAAATTTTGCGCAGGAAATTTACGCGCTGCCGGCCAAAATTGATCACCTTGCTTAGGTGAGCCTGTTGACTTCCAGGCTCCCTTTAGATAGAAACCAAATAACGGGTGAACAATATCTCTCAATTATTTGAGGAAGCGGTGTGGAACCAACTTTTCATTCCGAATGGAGTTTCCACAATTTTTGTGCGATAAAAATTTGAGGAAGCTGCAACTCTATGTAGCTTACCTTGCAACTTTGTCTCATACAGAAATTCACCAAGATACCGGTAATATTGCCGTTCTTTTCTATTTGCAAGTCATATCTTCTGCACGAGCGAATAGGTTATGAGAGATTTCAAAATATACAAAAAAATCTTTCTCTATAATAAGACAGATGTCGTATTTTGAAACGAGAGGATTTCAAATTTCTCAAGAGCCCTCTATTCACCACGCTGAATAAAAGGGGACTTGTTTTGAAAGTTTTGAACTGCATTTCCAAATAAATTTCAAAACTCTGTGGAAAGAAAACAAGTTGAAAATGGAGATTTTCGAAAACCATATGACTAAATGCCCGGAAATACCTCGGAAACGTAGTCTACGTATTACTCGAAAAGCCTTAAGGCTCTTGGTGCTGCTCTTGTGTAAACAATTTTCTTTCTGTTTTTCCCTGGTCATGCGAGCCATTGGATGGGCAAATGTCGCAGATAGTGACTTAATTTTCAGGGGTATTAATTTTTGTTATGGATGGGAACCCGCAAAACAAGACAACATTTCCTGTGTGTATTTACATTTGTCAACAAAATTGTTACAAAATGATTAAAATAGTATTCTGAAGGTGGTTGGTGTAGGTGGTTGTAGGTGGTTGTAGGTGATTGTAGGTGGTTTTAGGTGGTTTTAGGTCGATTTAGGTGGTTGTAGGTGGTTGTAGGTGATTGTAGGTGGTTGTAGGTGGTTGTAGGTGGTTGTAGGTGTAATGACCTCTCAAGAGGACGAAATACCTGGCAGTCTGAATTTTTCACAGTAATTTCACCGAAATTAAGGTTCTTTCAAACTTCGTAGGAACATGAGATGTTTGCTTAGAAATGTTAAGCGATTCCAAAAATTAACTTGGTATTTTAGTAAACAAATTCTTCGAGCTTGGGCACACCATGATGTTGCTCGGTTGTCGATGTTTCTGATCAGACTGCCGGGCACGGTCTCGAAAGGCTAATGCCCGGCAGTCAGAAATTTTCTCCAAAGTGCCACCAAATGGTTCCTTGAAACCTCTGAAGAGTATTAGAGTGTTTGTTTAGAAATGTCAAGCGATTCCAAAAATAAACATGGTTTTTCAAGAGGACAAATTATCTGAGCTAGCCACGTTAACATCAATGCTCCTTCAATTTTTTGGCGGTTTAATTAAGCTCTTGGTATGCCCACGATTAAGGTCCATCCAAATCTGTCTGCCGCCGCTGATGAACGTTGTAGCGTGAGTGGAAAACATTCGTTGCGTTTTTTTTTTGTTTAGAAATAGTTTTGAAATGTTGTCTGGAAATTTTGTCCAACGAAGAATGGACCGCAGTATAATTTTAATTAATGGTTCTTTTTCAAATATTTTACTTCAGTTGTTAACTGAATAGTTCCGCGCCAAAGATTCTTTCGTTCTAAATAAGTTTGAGCAATCATTCATTTAAAGTCTGAAGTCCTGCTCAAAGTTTTCCAGGAGTATAGTAAACTGGACCTTAATTTCAATCGTATTTAATTTGACTTGCACTAGTCCGGGGCCCTTAACCTCGCATAAGAATAATTTCTGACATGATTAGTGACATAAGCCTCTAAACGTATCACTGCCTTCCATGAGTATGATTGTAACTCAGCCTACGCTTTTCCTAAGGTTTCTCTGTCATACCATAGATATGCACCTTGAGTGTGAAGCGCATTCAATGTACAAACACAGAAACCAAGCACCTTGAAGATCCGTCACTTTAAGCGCTTATTCATCCCTTTGATTAATACTTGCGAGAATAATTTTTATTATGGCGAGGGCTCTTCAACAAAATGTTAACGATGATAAACTTACCAAGAGCAAGCCAACTTAAAAGCGGTCCAGTGCGTTTCGGGTCCAAAAATGGATTTCTATCAAACTTTGCCTAGGAATCTACTTTAGTCTAAAAGTAATCGAAACCACCTTGGTTTTTGCAAATATAGCAGAATAATTTTTTCCTGAGCGAAAATCGCTTCAGCGCTAGTTTTTATCAATAACGAACATCAAATTTCTTTTCACAAAATTCGAGTTTGAGGGTTTTTTTTGCTTTGCATATTTAGATCAACCCTTTGATTTAAATGAGAACAAAGTACGTAACGGTTTTTTTCAATGCAATTTTGTTTGACACCTACTTTGATGCTACCGTCATGACCGGAAATATGCAACTTTTTATCTCGGCTCAGCGCAAAATTTCAACCTCTTTCCCACGATATTTTTTATCCAGACTGATTAAAATAGGGTAGAGGAGTATGCAAATATAAAAACATGTTGTGGTTTCGGCGAACTTCTAGAATAGCTGGCCATGAAATTGCGTGTACTTTCGAAAATTCGACCTTACGGTGCACATGGAGCGGTCTAAAAAATAAACGAAACTTATACGGCCAAGTTATGTTTGACGAGTGATTTGAGTCCAAAACAGCTTTTTTCAAATTCGTAATGGGATAAAAAATCATTAAGTAAAGAAAAATCTCTATATCCATCTAGCTAATGAAAACGATAACAATAAAGATATCAATACTCTTTCATTTTTTTGGCGGTTTAATTAAGCGCTTGGTATGCCCATGATTAAGCTCCATCTAAATCTGTCCACCGCCTTTGACGACCGTTGTAGTGTGAGCGGAAAACATTCGTTCCTTTTCTTTTTGTTTAGAAATAATTTGGAAATGTTGTCTGGAAATTTTGTCCAATGAAGAATGGACCGCAGCATGACTGTAATAAATGGTTCATGTTCAAATTTTCGACTTCTGTTGTTATCTGAATAGTCCTGTGCCATAGATTCTTTCGTTTTAAATGAGTTTGACAAATCATTCGTTAAAAGTCTGAAGTCCTGCTCAAAGTTTTCTAGAAGTATAGTAAACTGGATCTTAATTTCAGTAGCAATTAACTTGACTTGCACTGATTCAGGGCTCTTAACCTCGCATAAGAATAATTTAAAACAAAAACGTTCCCCAAAAGTGACATAAGCCTCAAGACGTATCACTGCTTTCCATGTGAGCGATTGTAACTCACCCTACGCTTTTCCTAAGGTTTCCCCGTCATACCAAAGATATCATTGTACTCCCTAGTACTGGGATGCTCTTTGAGAGTGAAGTATATTCAATGTAAAAACACAGAAACCAAGCACCTTAAAGACCTGTAGCTTTATGCACTAATTCATCCCAACGATTAATGCCTGCGACGATAATTTTCATTCTGGGGAGAGCTCTTCAACAAAATGTTAATGATGATAAACTTACCAAGAGCAAGCCAACTTTGCAGGCTCCGCAGTCTCTCTAAAATTGGTCCAGTGTGTTTCTTTCAAACTTTGCCCAGGAATCTACTTTAGTCTAAAAATAATCGAAATCACCTTGGTTTTTGCAGATATAGAAAAATAATTTTTTTCTAAGCGAAAATCGCTTCAGCGCTCAAACGCCAGTTTGTATCAACACCAAATAACAAAAATGGCACAAAGTGCCGAGCTCGTCTTTTCACAAATCTCGACCTTGAGGTTTTTTTTTGCTTTGCATAATTATATCAACCCTTTATGAGAACAAAGCACTTAAATTATGTTTTTTTCGATACAAATTTTTTTTTGTTTGACGCCTCTTTGACGCTGACGTCATAACCTGAAATATGCAACTTTTTATCTCGGCTCAGCGCAAAATTCCAACTTCTTTTCACACGATATTTTTATCCAGACTGACTAAAATAGGGTAGAAGAGCATGAAAATACAAAAACATGTTGTGGTTTCGGCGAACTTGTAGAATAGCTGAAACTTATACAGCCAACTTATGTTTGACGAGTGATTTGAGTCCATAAAAGCTTTTTTAAAACCCGTAATGGGATAAAACATCATTAAGTTAAGAAAAATCGTTATCTCCATTTAGAAAAATAAAGCCGCCGAAAGTTGACTCTTAGCTCTAGGTGACCGATTGTTTCGTGTCTCACTCAGTTAATGAGGAAGGGGAAAAAACCTCAGAGGCAGGATAGCTATGACGAAGTTCAGGTTTATTCAGAATAACACTAAGTCGAAGTTTTCGTATTCGTGGTACTTAAAGTGAAGTCCTTTTCAGTTGATGTATGTGGCATGTAATCAAATAATATTAGAACATAGCTAGTAAATTTGTCTCATCAAATTCAATTGCGCGAGCGTGCTTCATATTCCTAGTGTGCACGCTCATGACGTCAGCAAACAAATCCCTCGCGAAAAAAAATTTTCCATCGGGTTGAAAATGTTATAAAACAATTGGTTCGTACGTCAGCGTGCGTTCATCGTGATATGAAGCACAAGGGAAGTTTGGAGAGCACGAAAGATGCGTAAGAGTTGCTCGAGGCGTCGCCCAGATGCATAAGATGTGTAAGAGTTGCTCGAGGCGTGGCCTCGAGCAACTCTTACGCAAACTTCCCGCGTGCTTCCTATCTCGATGAACACACGCTGACGTATGAACCAATTGTGAATTCTAACATAGCTAGTAAATTTGTCTAATCAAATTCAATTGCGCGAGTGTGCTTCATATTACTATTGTGCACGCTCATGCCGTCAGCAAACAAATCCCTCGAGAAAAAAACATTTTCCATCGGGTTGAAAATGTTATAAAATAATTGGTTCATACGTCAGCTGTGCGTTCATCGAGATATGAAGCACGCGGGAAGTTTGGAGAGCACGAAAGATGCGTAGGAGTTGCTCGAGGCGTGGCCTCGAACAACTTTTACGCATCTTACGCATCTTGGCGACGCCTCGAGCGACTCTTACGCATCTTTCATGCTCTCCAAACTTCCCGCGTGCTTCCTATCTCGATGAACGCACGCTGACGTATGAACCAATTGTTAATTATAACATAGCTAGTAAATTCGTCTAATCGAATTCAAACGCGCGAGTGTGCTTTATATTACCATTGTGCACGCTCATGCCGTCAGCAAACAAATCCCTCGAGAAAAAAACATTTTCCATCGGGTTGAAAATGTTATAAAACAATTGGTTCATACGTCAGCTGTGCGTTCATCGAGATATTAAGCACGCGGGAAGTTTGGAGAGCACGAAAGATGCGTAGGAGTTGCTCGAGGCGCGGCCTCGAGCAACTCTTACGCAGGTCGCAAAGTAGTGTTGATAACTTGGTAACTTAACTCATGCGTCATGCAACGTCAGGTTTGTTAGTAGTAACCATTGGCGTACTGAACTATGTTATTTAACTTCCTTCTTGATCCTTCGTCCACGTCGATAAGTTTCCAAATAGTCGTCTACGATTTAAGATTTGACCAGAACTAAAAAGTTCACCTAAAAGGTCACGGATAAGTTTTCTGTAGATTAATTTTTTTCCACAAAACCTTAGGCAGTCCCAAACCCCATCTCATAGAAGAAGGACATATTCTATTCAGTATCCTTTTTCGGTCTTGGCGTTTCAGAAAGCTCTAATAAATCTAAATCTTTTAAAATCTTTATATTTTTATCACTTCATCCGACTGTTCCTTCCTTAAGGTCTGATACGCATGATCCAGAATCCAAACAATCCAAACCGTCACGAATGTCACCATGGACCAATCTGTGAAATTTTAATTAACAAAAATAGTTCTTTGAAAACTTTCATGCATGAGCAATCCTCGGCGACCATTTCACAATGTGATAGTTTCTTAACCAAACTTGATTTGGTGTCTCTTAAGTTAGATGGGATTTCAAAATGCTTGCACATTTCCCTGAGCATCTTAAAAATAAAAGTCTGTTTTCAAATGCCATTTCGCAAAGGTTATAGACATCATATATCACTGGATGCTTGACACCAATTTCAGACTGTACGGCTACACTGGCTTTCTCGAGCATTTGTTCATCTGTTAGCGAGGCATACTCTTCAGCTAGCTCTTCGTCATCATCAGGCTCGTCGTCATCGCTGAAGGTTTGCTTCCCATCTTATTGCTTTCTCTTCGCAGAGAGTCGCGAGAAAATCCCTGGATTTGAAGCTTTGAAAGCCATTCCATTCTACTAAACACTTGTGTGCCATCGGTTTTGCGAGCATTGCGCATAGTTTTGCGAGCATTGCGCATATCGTTAGCTACTTGTGCAGGATCTTCCTTCCTCCCAGTTTTTCGACCAATGCCAAACTTTTTTTGTAAGTACCCACGCACTTTGTCAGAAAAGTGTGTTTGTCCGCCTTTTGGTTTGTGAAGTGCCCGACCCATTCGGAGCGATTTTACCTCGGCTTTAGTTTCAATTTGAACTTCTTTCTGGAGGCGAGACTTTCTTTTGGAATTCTGTGAAATACTCTGGAAACGCTGAACCCAATCGATTTGTAACTGGTCATACACGCCCCTCTGTACCGTCTTCACTGGGCTGTGATTTTCAGCTTCACTTAGATGAGTTTCCAGCTCTGCACGACTAAGGAATTCCTTTAATTTGAGCACGGGGGATGGGACATCTCTCGTGCTGAGATTGAGAAAAACGGTTTTTTCTCGCTGAGACAAATAACTTCTTGAGGACAAAATATGATGTCATTCCATGTAATTAGCTTACCAGCTCCAATTGTAAAAGCCGTCCACATCCGCCAGCGGTAAACTCAAAATTAGGGGTATCGAATGGTCTTTGCGAGCAGTGTGTTAATTTTTGCGAGCACGAGAAGTTGTCAAATTTTTATTGCGAGCAGCGAGCACTTTAGAAAAATTAATACAGATGGCGAGCAGTGAGCACTTCAAGTACTTCGTAAATTTTCCGCTGGCCGGAGTCTCTATTTTATTTATTAATAGGATACGTTGTTTTGGGCCTATTTTTAGCTAATAATCTGGCCGACACCTCCAAAACAGAACAATAGGTACCAAGCGAGGGCGGTTCAACCAGTCCCAGCATCTTACAGCCGATTGTGCCCTGCTTGATACCAAATTACTTCCCGTAGCTTCACGTGGGTCAGTCGGGGTGGACGCTCAAGAGCTTCAACAGCTCGCAAGGAGATCTACTAGATCCAAAGCCCACGATCTAAAGTTTTCCATCTCTTTTTAACCCGACGCTAAAATGGAAGCTATGTTTTTTTTGGTCATATAGTTCTTATGAAATGTAACAAATAATTATCTATGTAATAAATAACGTGAAATACGGTCTAACAAGCATTTCGGGCTTCGGTTTCGATGATCGGCAAACTGGTTTCCCGCTGATTATTGAAAAAGATTCAACGCAATGAAGCTTAATTTGTTTGAAGGCTTCTAGAATCTAATCAATTACAGCCGTAAAAATCTGAGAAGCTCTATTAGTAGCTCCGAATGTCAAATAATGCTTTAATAGTGCTACTTCTCTAAATTTACTTCTACCTTCGCGGGTGCCTTTCGAGAATAATTCTTATATTTCGTGTTTCCGCGCTACACGTTTGGCGTGGCCTTTAGTTTTTGATCAAAATAATTAAAACAACATCTCATTTAAGAATTTCCTTGAGGCGGTGAAGCGCAAACCACCGAGGGTTTTTATTATTGTTGTTTTGTTAATCGGGTTTCATATGCCACCGTTTGGCATCAGATTTTAATGGTTACTATTACTAGTGGCCGGGAAGCTCCCAAGGTTGAAAAAACCACTACGAAATGCGATCTGAGTACACTGTTTCAAAATATTATAAGCTATCAAGCCAACTGGGAGCTGGTCACGTTGTGAGTTCGTAATATACCCGTAGATGGTCAAGAAACAAGTGAATAGATGAAAGATCACATATTTGAACTGCAGAACTGCACCCCTCTCAAGTAGAAAGCCTGCGACGATAAACATGATAAGGAATCAACCTATAAACGAAATGCTTGTCATGGAGCTTCGTGCGTTTCCCCGATAATACGTACAGCGCCTCCAGAACAGTTACAGGCTGAACTGTTGAGAAAAGACTGAAGCCAGAGGTAAGGATGTTTCGACCTTTTTTTTTCAACTATATCATAACTGATTTATCGTTTACATATGTATAAAAAATAACTACAAAACAGGATTAACGAAATTTCAAGCAATCGAGCACATGTTAACAAGAATGTGAGCACGCGAGCAGTTGCAAAAATTTTGTGAGCACGAACAAGCGAGCACCCGTGTAAATTTTGCGAGCAATTTGAGCAAAGGCCAAATTTCGCGAGCACTTTTAAATTGAATGGGACCATTCGATACCCCTAAAATTGTGCAGCGCGCTGAAATTAGGGATCTTCTTTAACTTCAGAGTTATATTCTTGTCGTTCATGTCGAATACTCCTGCTGTCGTTCCTCGTACTGGTTTTCTGTTAGGGCAGTCTGCATGTCTTTAGCCGTCAAACTATCATGAACATCGTTGCAGCAACGTTTGACGGCGGCTTTCATCGGGCATAAAATCCTGTCGCAAATATCCTTACCGTGCTGTGGTTCCGAAATATTATATATCACAACGTCAATTCCCTGACGACTTCCGACACCTCGGAAGGTCGCTAAGAGACTGCTGTTGTGATGACAACCCGCTTTGCCTGATCTTAGGTGCACCTTTGTAATGGTTAGATGGTCTATTTTTATCACAGTCATGAGTTGTTCGAGGATTGAGAGAATAGCGAACCAACTCTGGCCACAACTGTTCAACAGATAAGCGTAAGAGGAGACTTCTAGCTTCCCACCTTTCTTGACAAGGACACTGCGTATGTGCCAATTTATGCCTCTCTTTGCAAACCACTCCGATTACCTTTTGCGAAACTTTATTTGCAAAAACTTCATTGCCCAGTCAGATAATATAAAAACTTCGTTCTACCGAAGAGAAAGCAAAATGCTTTTCTTGCATTTTTCCTGATCGTGGGCACTCATAATGTGTGCCTTCCACTCCTTGACTTTCTCTTCAGCAACAAGTTCATCATGTCGAAGATCATCCTCCCTCTCCTTATTATTTATCTTAGAGGAATACTTTACAATGACCGAATGAATTCGCTGAATAGCCTCCTTAAGTGCTTCACAGTCGTTACATGAAATATTATGGTCGTGGCTACAATCTGTGCAATAATCGGCGTCAGCGGGATCGCTCAGGGTGAATCCAGTACAGTGGTCGGGACACTGGTCTCCCGCTTTGCAGTTGTCTCGATGGGTCCTCTTCAAGTATAACTTAGCCTCTTTCAGCCTTGTGCACGTTTGTGCACACCACTCCTTGTTCGCCCCCACTTCTTCCAATTGGTCTAAAATCTTGTGAAGTGCTTCAAAACCATCGACGCCATCTGCCACCGTGTTATCAAGACCTTTAGGGGATTTTCTTTGGGAGGCTTCCTGAACTTCAAGAATACCCCACAAAGTGGCGCGACTCATGGGACTGAAATTTTCTTCTTTGCAGAAATCAAGGTACTGGTTAATGATGGTACATTTGGCAAAGGTACGTACTATGTTTGGCGTGACGAATTCTTCACTACTTTCAAGCTTGAGTCTTCGGCTTCCAAATGCCACTTCCTATAGAAGTAAGGGCGAGATGAAATTTCCATATAGTGATCCAAGTGACATTTATCTTATCGAACTCGATGCTGTGGTATCTTGGTTAGTGGGATACCGGGGCCTTCAGAAGAACTGTGCACTCTGGCTTTTTTATTTGCCTATCACTGATATTTTACAATGTCAACGAAGAGCCTTCAACTCGTTTACTTTAAACCTATTCGCGTATACACCAAGGATCTGTGTCCTTGGCATCTTAGATGGCGCTCACCTATAGGCCGCGACTAACGCCTTTAGACCAGGGTTAGCAGTCGTGTCGTTCACTTTTTCTCCCCGAAGACCTTGAAGCAGCTTCTCACTATTATTTGGTGCTATGACATTGTAAACCAACCTGCATGCCTCGGTAGCTTTACTAACTGAGTTATTTTTGTGACTGGACGCAATAGTCTCCACTATTGTTATGGCGTTTCGTATCAATGTTGATTCGCATCAGAAGAAGCAAAGATTTATTGTAACAATTTCAATAGTTCGAATGCAGTAGTTTGTTCACATTTAATTCTTGGGTATACTGTACGACTCGCTATAATAAATGTGGTAGAATTGGAACGAAATGGCTGGTTTTTTTTTAACCCTTATTGAGGAATGTTGTGTTGTGATTGAAAAGAACATCGACAAAAAGCTTGCAAATAGAATAAGGTACCCAATGTGATACAAAGGATGCTTTAAAAAGAAAGTGTGGTGGGGGGGGGGGGGTCCAAATCTGCGAAGGGGGGGCCATTTCCGCTAATGGATTTAGACCGGAGTTCCAAATCCGCGGGGGATCCAAATCCGCTGCGACACCGTCAGTCAGAATTTTTTACAGAATTTATAACGAAATCAAGGTTCTTTCAAACTTCGTAGGAATCAGTCAGATGTTTGCTTAGAAATGTTAAACGATTCCGAATATTAACTTGGTCTTTTAGTCGACAAATTTTTCCAGCTTGTGCACACCACAATATTATTACTTGGTTGTCGACGCTTCTGATCAGACTGCTGGGAAAGGTCTCGAAATGGCTAAATGCTCGGCAGTCATAAATTTTCTCCGAAGTGCTACTACTGAAATGATTCCTTCAAACCTTTAAAGAGTATTAGAGAGTTAGTTTACAAATGTCAAGCGATTCCAAAAATTAACATGGTTTTCTAGTAGACAAATTCTCCGAGCTAGTTAAAAAGATGACATCAATGCTCTTTCAATTTTTTGGCGTTTTTTAAAGTTAAGCACTTGGTATGTGTGCACATGATTAAGGTCCATTCGTTCTGGATAAGTTTGACGAGTCATTCATTAAAAGTCTGATGTCCTGCTTAAAGTTGCCTAAGAGTATAGTAAACTGGACCTTAATTTAAAATAATTTAAAACATAAACGTTCCTCAAAAGTGACATAGGCCCCTAGACGTATCAATGCTTTCCATGAGAGCGATTATAACTCAGCCTACGATTTTCCTAAGGATTCCCCGTCATACAATAGATATCATCGTACTCCCTTGTGCTGGGATGCTCTTTGAGAGTGAAGTGTATTCAATGCACAAACACAAAAACCAAGCACCTTGAAGAAACATAAATTTACGCGCTATTTCATCCCTTTGATAATGCTTGCGACAATTATTTTCATTGTGGCGAGGGCTCTTCAACAAAATTACCAAGAGCAAGCCAACTTTGCAGGCTCCGCATTTGACCTTGTATGCGCCAGTTCAGTTACTCACTGTCCTTAATATCGGCTTGATATTGAGGATAAAATCTTTATACGTGAGCTACGTACACGATTTCGAGCAATTTATCATTTGATCTCTGAGTTCAGCTGTATGTAACCAAAACGCGAAAAAGAGTTGATTCAGTCACTGATCACGCGTTTTTTTATATTGCGTGTTGTTTAAGTTTAAGAAATAAGGTTCATACCTGACGGATCGTGTCATGTTATCTGTTCACGAAACAGGCATCAAAATGCAGCTTGCATACTTCCGTAAAACCTTAAAGCAGTGAATTCGCTATTTAAGATATCGAGTCGAACCAGTATTTAGTGGTTATCCACGGAGAATAACGGGGTTACCGCTTGAAACAGGTTGACCGCTGAATACAGGTCCACAGAATAGAAGAATTACGGAACAAAAGAAAAAAGCGCCATGTTTTGCCATAACTGACCACTTTGTTTACAAAAACTCGCCCAAAAATACTACAAACATTGATTCTGGGAGATAAACGCGGATTTAATTTTACTTGAGAGATTTTTCTTAGTTTTATTTCAGTGGTCTCAATTTGCGCTTCAAGTGACCGTTTGATAGAGGTGGAGAACTACACAAACAGTCCTTTAGGACCTAAGAATGACCATTTCGTGGTTTTGCTCAAGGTTTTTAGATGAAAAAAAGAACTCTTGGAAGAGATTGTTGTTGATGAAATGCATATTGCCCACATCTACAAAGCCTATGGTTTTAACCTACGGTTACTATCACTCTGACTACTGTTCCATTGGTACATAAGTTTTTTGAGCAAAGTTAGTGTGGGCGAATCGCAAACCCACGCGAAAGCAGATAATGCTATGTCACGCATAGGTGATTATTCAATTTCCTGGTGAAATGAACATTTTAGCCTAAAATTTCGTTTATTTGCTCGTGGTTTTCAGATGAAAAGAGGAATTTCGTTTCATGCTAGCAATTTTTCAGCTGACAAATTAAAACAAAAGATGGTAAATAAGACGAGGATAGCAATACAAAAGATAATAAATGGAATGAGGATAAGTAGAAGTTGAGGAATTGCACGTGACTATGCAAAACCTTCCAAACCAATTCCCAACAAGTTACTCAACATCAAAATCACGCACTCGTGTTCTTTAAAAAAAAGAAAATTAAGGCAAAACAAATAGCTAGATAAGCAAGAATTAGTCATATTTCTGTTTGTCAACTTCGCTCTGACAAAGGGCTAAAACTCAAAACGTTACTGTAGAATCTTTTTTAGACGGCCAATTAATAAAACCACGGCTTACCGTTGATGAGAATACGGAAAGCTTTGCTCTTCAATCGTGCCTTTTACATAAAAATTCGCTTGCCGGCCATTTCAGCGACATCGGTTGAACGAAATGAAAAGGAACGATGCCACAGAAAACTCCGTTAAGAAAATAATGAATATCAGACTCTTAAACGCGACAAAATAAGCTTCCGATTGAACGACACTTCGATTCATCCGAATCGATGCAAATTATGCGTCGATCAATTCGAAGCTTCAACATCCCCCTTAGGCAACCTCCCGGACATTTCAACTTTTGAAGATTGTTTCGTTCCATTGCCAATTTTTTTTAAAGGCAAGATTAGTGACAGTGACTCTCTCGGAGACCTCTTCTTCTGAGCCATCTGCTCGCGAGAGTGAACTTTTAACTTTAAAATAACTCCATATCAAAAGATATAACACGTTTATTCAGACAGAAAGACTTGACAGTTCTGGTTCAAATTTCCCATTTTCACCCTCAGGCACGAAAGACAGTCATATATCCCAACAGAGCGTGGAGATCACATCAGAAAACATGGCGCATGCGAAAGATTATTTTTTAAAAGGTGAGATGTGAGAAGGAAACGATCCTAAGAGTCTAGAGATGTTTTAAATAAGTTACCAAAGGGAAAGTTTGTGATCTCTACACTATGGAAGAACGATAGGAAAAAATATGTTAGCGTGCTCGGTTGTCAAGACAACTTAATGTGGGACACAAAACTCGCTGTTCGTAACGGGGGTGGGGGTGTGGTGGGGTATGGGGGGGGGGGGCTCCTGGAGCCTTTGAACTCCTTTTTGAGGTAATATGTTAGGGATAGACTGTAATAGAGTCATTCATCTTATAATTATGGAACTTAAGTCATCTGTGCCGTTATTTCGTGGGCCTTTTTTTCCTCTCATTCTTTCTGCCCATTGGAGAAGATCTAAATTTATACCCAGCGTGAATGTATAACAACCTATTACTCTATGATATCGGACCCTAGGTCTGGCCATGGCCCCCCGCCCACTTAAAAAGTCATTGCTAAGCTGCTGCACTGTTTCCCATATCTGTATAAACTGTTATCTTGTTTCTCATGTGCATTGCGTTGGGTGGTAAGAAGCGCTCGTAAGTCGTTCCTAGGGCATCTCCATAGGTCTTTTACTTATGATCAGTTGGGGGACAGACAGATAAGTTACGTCAACATGAGAAAAATTTTGCTTTGTTTATTACCTAAAACAAACCTAATCTACTTTATGGTGGGTTTGTTCATTAACAGATCACAGAGGACGTCATAGGGCAGTAGGAACGTCGGTGACACACTCACTTGCGCCTGGTGTGCAGGTTTTTCTGTTCTTATAACATAATGGCCGACGTTTTCAGTAGGTTTTCTTTCGCCACCTCAACAACAATACAACAACTGAAAAATATCTCTAGCAACACTGCTCTAACAGCACTGCTTTTTAGTTGTCAGTTTAGAAAAAGTGGTGTTTAGAGATAGGAATTGCTAAGGAAATCGAAAATTACGAGCGGACCATGCTGAACACTTTACTCGAGCGATTTTACGCCGAAATTAAAAACAGACATGGTTAAACCTCGCAAACGACGATTCCATTTTATCGAAAGTGATTCGGGCACAGACTGAACAATTCCTTAAACTGTTTAGCCGGGCTTTGAACTTTTTTGTGCCTTAAAGATGTGAAAATTTCAGTGTATATTATTGTTTTGATCGTACGCGGTTGGTTTGAATAAATTGTTTCTACACTTGATGCGCGCTGTTTACTTCTGCATAATTATGATAAGCTATCTCGTATGTTTTCATGTATATTATTAATACATAATCACATTATTTTTCTCGTGCAATTCGGAATAAAGGAGTGCTTGTTAATTTTTTCAAAAACCACAAATTGCACTAGCCCTACGGGCTCGTGCAATTTTGTTAGTCTTTAAAAAAAATTACACGTCCTTATTTATTGCACTCGAAGTCATGTGAATACCAATACTAATATCTTGAGCTTTGCAGGATCAGACCTGCGTGACATTCGATTTATTTCAACCTTAGACGACATCTCACTTCATGTTCATTATTGAATCAAATTTGTCAAATCCTTTAACTTTTCCATCTTTCAAGACCAAAATCTTCTCGCAGTCTTTTATCGTGTTCAAACGATGGGCTATAGTGATGACAGTTGACTCCTTCAGTTTGTCCCGCACTACATTCCAAACCGTCTGCTCTGTGTCTGGGTCAACATGCGCAGTTGGCTCGTCCAAGACGACGATTTTACTTCGCTGTAGCAGCACACGGGCCAAGCAAACTAACTGGCGCTCTCCAACACTGACATTAGCGCCATGTTCCAGCAGTTCGTGATCGAGCTTGGCCGCAAGTGTCTTGACAAAATCTTTCAGTTGGACATCCTCTAAAGCCTGCCATAATTCAGCATCTTGAAACTTGTCTAAAATGTCGAGATTTTTTCTCAATGATCCACTAAAAAGAACAGGACTCTGGCCAAGAACCGAGATACCTCGTCGGGCTTGTTGGAGGCCTATCTCTTTAATTGGAACACCGTCGATGATTATCTCTCCATCAGCATCAGGCATGCGCATAAGAGCTGCTACAAAAGATGACTTTCCAGCTCCTGTCCGGCCGGCAACTCCGATCTTTGCTCCTCCTTTGATGTTAAGATTGATGTTCTTCAGCACTTGAGGTCCCCCTGGATAGTACGTCAGTGATACATCTCTCAACACAATACTTCCTCTCCGAGGCCAGTCTTTTGGCGGTGTTCGTTCTTCCTCGTATCCAGGCTCCCGGTCAAGTTTGGTGTAAGTCATAACTCGCTCAACTGACGTCATGTAGTTTTCCACTTCGGAGGTTTTTCTAACAGCGTATTGAGTCGAGCTCAGAGTTTGGATGACGTAAACAAGAGCAAGACCAGCGTAAGCTGAAAAAAATTGGAGTTTGAATTAATAAATTCTGGACTAGTTTTCTCTTGATGGCTTAAAACATTTAACGAAAACTTAACAAGGCTTGGTGACTTAGCCTGGTCCAGGGAATCACTTAATGGAAGGAAAAAATTAAGCATCTTTTTTACGTCTTTTCTTAGTGTTGTAGTTTTGACTCCAAGCTAAGTAGGTGCAGAGGAATTATCAACCCAAGTTTCCCGTTTTGAATCATAAAACACCACACGAGTGACTCTCACGTATCTGTCGTGTTTAGAAACCACCCGTTTATAACAAGAGTGCAAGTATTTTCATACTTATTTTATTTTTCATTAGTTCATGCTGTGTTATTACATGACTATATAGATTCTTTACTAAAACGTTACTAAGAATCTTGAGCTTACCGGCATCTTGAGATACCAAAATTGCAGCCAGAGCAACTGCACCGACTAACAAGGAAGCGAGACAATCCAAACGTGCACCGAGCCACCTATTGCTGGCCATCACCATAATGTACGCCTTATTATGAACATCTTGATATCTGAAGGGACGAGTGTTGATCACAATTAATTTTTTAATAATGGAGTGATTTTCCATGATTAGTTGACCAACGAAAATAAACCAGATTGTAGACGCTTTGAAACACTTTGCCTCGTGATTCGTCCGGCAAACTCGCGCAAAACCAACCGCCTCTTAGCTTGGTCGTGCGCGTTGTGATCTTTTCTTTTGTCCTGATTGGCTTGTTGTTTTCAAATTGTATTTTTTTTACCACCATCACTCCAAAATACACTCTAAGTTGATTACATCGAGTCTGCACATTGAAGTGAGACCAGTGTCTCATTTGGCCTGACAATGTAACGGAGCCTTTCAAAAAATTCCGCCCGACACCCCACCCTCTCAAAAAGATGTTTCTCTCCAAGAAACATCCACAGCCTTCTAGCTAAGTATCGGAAAGATCACTTCCGTAACCACATCTCAGTCTTAAGTACGCTTCATCTGTCCAGATGAAGGGAGCTAAAGCCGAGTTTGTTAATGATATGGATACTTTGCCATTATAAGTGCTAAATTGAAAAAAAACCAACAACAAAACAATTCTTAATTGTTCACTATCACAACTACATCTTGCATACTAAGTATAACATTTATCCAAAGGAGAAAACGAACTGCACCCGTCAGTATTTCCTGTTAAACCCATAATGGTTATAGGACTAAGTGGAGTTCAATTCGGTCCGTAATCATACAAGTAATTAACAAAGGCGGACGACTGCGAAGCGGGAGTCTGTTTTTTTTTCATTCACAAGTATGATTAAAAACAGAATTGGACGACAAGACGTTCTCTTACCAATTTATCAAAACTATGACAAAATTAAAGAAAGAAACTAGACAACAGTTATACGTTTTCTTTAAAAAAAAAAACTTGGCGAAATGCGCTACAACAGCTCGCGCATACACTTACACGCAGGCATGACTCGTCAACTGTCCTACTACACTGTCCAATTACAAGCATGACACTTACACTGTCCTGATAGTGCTCAAATCGGGCTGGTGATAATCAATCACGTTCCATAAACTTGTTGCAGTTTTGAATAATCGTGAAATTTCTGCATCCTGCGATTTTTTTGATTGACTGTTCATATTATGGGTCTGTTGAAACCCTATCAGAAGGATGTATTGGCGTTAAAGGAAAAATAAATAGCTCACAGAAAACGAGAAATTATGAGTCATTTGTGCCCTGTATATTTATCGGCTCTGGCATCACACACCGAATCAATGTCTCCCACATACCTGTAAAGTGTATCCACAAAATCTCTCTGTCTTCCTCTCGTACGAATCGTGTCCAGCCCTATCACGGTCTCCGAAAAATGAGCCAACACTGGGCTTCTGGATATCGACTCTAACCTCTTTAGTTCTCTGGCAGTCTTCAAGTAATAATTGGATAGAAAAACGACCAGCATGGAAATTGGAACAACAAGAAACATCAGCCAAACATTTGTGGCAACTGTCACCAGAATTTGGACAAATATCGCCAAGACCCTCTGCATTGCCGCCAGGAATGTTTTTGGTAACAACTCATCTACGCAGCCAATATCATTGGAGAAGCGATTTAGGATTCTTCCTACTGGGTTTGAATCAAAGAACAGGACAGGTGCTTGTAAAATGGCCACAACCATTTTATCGTGAAGACGCTGGGCGCACTTTAGAAAAACTAGGAGGAATCCATAAGCCCGAATGATAGTAAATATAAAACACGCGCCAACCAGACAGGCGAAGACAGATAGATAAGTCTTGTTCTTCTGATCCTCTGGGCTTAGCCTTGCAAGAAACGAGAGCCACAAGTCTGGAGCAGCTATGATGGCTGAAAGAGATAAGATCAAGGCGAGGTGGTTGAATGGTATTTCTATATGATCATTCAGTTAAACGTTATAAGATTTATTGGGCCTAGACACAACTCATCTGGGTTAGCTACTTTCGTTTGTATCTTGGGGAAGTTTATGTAAGCACCCATTGTCACAGAATAGATGAGGCAGTCAACCATGTTACATACAAATATTGTTAGAAAACTGCTTTCGGTCTCTTTTTGGCCTTTTTTAGGCGAGTGGAGGCAAGTGCGAGGCAAACGCGAGGAGAAAGGCTTCAGTTCTTCCTTTCGCGCGTGACTCGCCATTCACGTTCGACTCGCACTTGCCTCGCGCTTGTACGAGCAAGTGAGATATCGGGAACATGGTGAGAAATTTGTGTAGTGTCTCTCAACTCTACCATCTAATCTTAAACAAAGCGTGTTGTTGGTTAAAAGCATAGCCATTGTGAAATGATTTGCACGAAATAGAATAAAAGAAATGTAGAAAAAAGATTCCTGTCTTCCCTTTTAGGGCCTGACCCAAGGTTTGTAACTCACTCTAACAATAAGTTTACCTTGAGTAATGAGACTTAAACCAATCATTCCAGTTATCATCAAGGGATGTGCTCCACTTCTGAAATAGTCCCAATAAAGCCTGGATGTCACAACTCCGATTGCACGATCCTCCTTTGCTATCTCCAAACCCCTCGCTTCATCGGGCACAGCATATGTTCTATAGCACTTTTCAACATCATTGTGTTCCTCCTTATCTTCCCAGGAGAATGGCCAGGATAAGACTGTTTTGTCCTTCAGAGCTGTCTTATAGAGCGGGTCAACAGTTGAATTAATTACACCTTTTTCGTGCAGCTCAGTAAAGCGTCCCTTGTCGAGGACACTCCCTTTGTACAACACAATCACTTCATCAGCATTTTCCATGTGCTTTTGCTGATGAGAGGCAAACAGAACGATTTTATCGCCTAGCAGATCTTTGATACACTTGTTAAAGATGTGTTGACCAACTTTAAAATCGACAGCACTCAGTGGATCATCCAATAGATAAATGTCTCCGTCAGCATAAACTGCACGAGCTAAACTTACTCTTGCCTGTTGTCCTCCACTCAAAACCTCGCCGCGTTCTCCAACAACTGTTTGGTCACCATCAGGTAACCGCTGAAAGTCTTCTTTCAGAGCACAGACGTCGATTATTCTTTTGTACTTAGACTCCTCGTAGGACCGGCCAAACAAAATGTTTTCTTTTATCGTTCCCGAAAATACCCAAGCAGTTTGAGGCAAGTAAATGACAGAACCTTCATAATCAATGGTACCACTGGCGTTCGAAATTTCACCAGCGATCGCTGAGAGCAGAGTAGACTTCCCACTTCCAACCGGGCCGGTGATGACTATTAAACTCTTTGAAGGTGCAAAGAAGTTGATATCCTGAAGAATAAATTCATCCTCACGATGCGTTTTTGCGTAACTTAAATTTGACACACATAGTATAGACGGCCCTAATTCTGTTGCTTCACGAGACAGGGAAACATTCCTGATATTTCCCTCTTCTTTTCTTAAGTAACTGCGACTTTGGTTACTTGAGGTACTTTTCGCTTTTTGTGGGGGCTCGTTGCTTTCACCACTCTCCGTGGCTTCCAACAGATTTTCCAAAAGAAGGAATTCTTCGATTCTTCCAAGTGAAACGTAGGCGTCATACGTTAACATTAAACCAGGAGTCATATTCAACATGCCACTCACTTTTAAAACACCCATAAACGACAGGAGCGTAAAAATATTGGCGGGCGTGAGGGTCTGCCCTGTAAGCACCATAGTAATTACTGACACCAATGTGGCCAGTGGCGTTGCACTGTATGACAAGGCATCGATACTTGACTGAATGGCTGTCCTCCTCGAAATGACGTTGATTTCATTTCTGAAGATAAAAGGTTATCATAAGTTATGTGGGCATTCTGTCGAACCAATTCATCAACAGTGTTCTCTCTAATTTGAAATATCAACGAGGTGAACGGGAAGCAAGCGTACCCTTCCCCATCGTTTACTTCTTTGTAAAAGTGCGTCTTTTGCGGCCCCACGACAACGTACGAATGAGGTGATATCCACTCCCTTGGATAAAAGTGATAACAATATTTCCGGGCGTAAATCCCGCGGGAGTCGTTCCAAGATGAATTGCAAAGGATATTCGGAGTTTGAGTAACCGACTAGAGCGCTCTTTTAACACTATCTACTAAGTATATACTGATATTGTTTAATTGACGGGCCAGTCCTCCAGTTATGAAACGGGTTACTGATCGGTACTGATAAAGATATTAGACTTTTTTTAGGGGGGGGGGGAGGGGGCATGTTTAGACTGCTTAGCTAACAAAGCTCCAATGGAGACGAAACAGATTTCTGGTTATCTATTTTCGAGTTTTGAATAATTTGGGTCAACAATTACGGGAATATATAATGCTAAATGTTGGAGCCTACTTCTGAATAAAAATGATAATTTACCTTACCTTCTTATATGTTTTATCTTTTGTCCATATTCGTCCTCCCACGCATGCATTTTGACCGCGCGGATTCCCGAAACTACTTGATTCATTAAGGAGATTCGCTGATCGGACACTGTAGCTGTGCGCAAGCGTAGCTTAGCATTAGCATAGGACAAGACGGCAAAGTATGGCATAAGAATACACAGGAAGAACACACCTGTAACAGCCTGCCAACCAATCAAATTGTACATAAGGAATATTGCCCCTGCATAAGCAGGAACTGCGAAAGCGGCTGAGAAAAACAATTTGATTGTCTCTTCTTCCATTCTTTTAACATCATTGGATATCAGATCGAATAAGCGTCCTGCAGTGAATTTCAGTAACGTCTGCTTGCTGAGTAGAAGCGTCTGAAAGAGAGTACAGATTAGACATAAGAGAAGAAGGTTGTTCCATAAACCATACGATTTAAATCTCCGGCATAAAGACAACTATGACTGCGTTTCGAGACGAGAGTATCCAAACCTCCAAATTTTCTTTAAATGTGTAAAAGGTGCGACAACTCCGGCACCATTTTGAATCTCGTTCAGAAGCGCGGCTGTAGACGTTATGGTTTCTGTAGCCTACTTCCACGTCAACGGCAGGCTAAATAACTGTTTGTTTCTTCGAATCTTTTGTTGGTGAGCAGGATTGCTCACTCTCGTAGAAGCAGCAACTGGCGATGATGTTTAATTACTCTCTCCTTCCGGGTCTCCATATGACATAAGCCGATTAAAATCGATAAGATTTCTAGGAAAAAATCATTCTTTATCGGATAGATAAACGTGTTCAAGTTTGTTCGGCTTAATTTGGGGTTTTTAGGGTATTAGAGAAATCGGTTGAGCCTTAGGATCGTGCCTACCTTGTGGTACGCCAGTCCCCTCAGGGCGCTTGCTATTTTGATCCCCAATATTTCACATCTGTAGTCTTGCTGGTGCATACCAAGACCACCGATCAAACCATTGAGACACATAGCTAATGCGCAGGCGTAGAGTGGATAAGTATTATCTGTCTCAGTTGACATAAGCTTAGAAACGAGATACCCGAGAAACAGTGGAAAGAGAAGGCGAGAAGTTGTAGACAATATATTCCCCGTCAAAATGATGATGACATCTTTGACAGAAAGCATATCAAACACGCTTTTCCAAAGTCTGGGCCTTTTCCCATTCATCTTGCAATCATGTTTCTCGCACTCCCAGATCTTCTGAAGCTTGTCTGTGGCAAAACGGCCAGAGTTCTCGTCTGATAAGGGTAAAAAGTCATTTTGATCCAAAGGTCTTTGACTGCCTTCCTTAAGGACTCCGTTCATCCAAAGGAAAAAAAGAGAAGATACAAAACTGACTTTTTTATCTTCATCACCAGAGATTTTCCTGTAACCGCCTTTTGATGCCATCACTTAAGACCTACAAAATTGTTGGCCATTATTAGCACGTTCAACACAATTGTCAAACGTCTCTGCATGTTTTTCCAGTATTTCAGAACTAAGTTGCCTTCTAGGGGTTGTAAACTTACAAAAAATCCAATAAGTCACGGTGTTTTGTAGAGGCTCATGACTTTCATATAGCCTAAAATGATGTAGAAGCTCATGACTTTCATATAGCCTAAAATGATATAGCCTAAAACAGAATGGTCAATAAATCAATAATTGTAACCAATAAACGCGAACATTACCAGGAGAAGAGCGGACCAGAATTTTTGATTTTTTGTCAATATAAAGTGCAAACATTAAACTTTTCTGCTTCTTGCGTCGACGCCTGGTCTTCTAATTCTTCACCTTCGAGCACGAGTTCGAATCAATTTTTGACCTCAGAAGCCACAGAACCGAATAGGTTTCATTGGTCATTTAACGTCCACTGAGGCGTAAAATAAAATTTCATAAGCGAGAAAACGTCATTTTTTTCTCTGGCTGAAAAGAACCGCATAATACTGTAAAAATTGGATACCTATCGAAGTCGACAGTCGAAATTCTCGAGCCAACAGAGCGCGGTTTCCACGGTTTGTACGGTCTGCACGGTCTACACGGTCTTCACGGTGTGCAGTCTGCGTTTTAGCACATCTCCTGTGATCTACCCCACTCAATCAAAGCTTTTAGCGAAACTATAGATATACAAAATGTCAAAACAGCCTGTAATCGACCTTGTAATCAAAATCTATATGGATAGAATCGTACTGACAATTTCGTGTAAAAAATATTACGTTTGCAAGTGGCCGTGAGATAACAATTTAAGGAAGCTGCGACTCTATGTAGCTTACCTTGCAACTTTGTCTCATTAACCAGTATTTCACCAAGACACCAGTAATATTGCCGTTCCTTGCTAATTGCAAGCCATATCTATTGCACGAGCGAATAGGTTTTGAGAGAATTCTAAATATAGAAAAAAAAATCGACTAAACGATGTTCCTGTATAATAAGACAGATATCGTATTTTGAAACGAGAGGATCACAAAATTTCCCAAGAGTCCTGTCTTCACCACGCTCAATTAAAAGGGACTTATGTTGAAAGTTTTGAAAGCGCATTTTCAAAATAAATTTCAATACTCTGGGGATAGAAAACAAGTTGAAAACGGAGCTTTTCGAAAACGCTATGACTAAATGCCCGGTAGCCGTACACGGTCTCGAGAAGCGTAAGCACTAAAATATGGATGGCCTGAAACCACCTAAAACCACCTAAAACCACCTAAAACCACCTAAAACCACCTAGAACCACCTAAAACCACCTACAATCAATAATTTCGAAAATACTTGAGCCTTCAATCGATTTGAAACATTAACTGATAAGCGCCCTCCATTAAAGGAACGGTGCTCCTTTCCACAGGCTTCTCGCGCGGGTCAAGACTAACCGAAACTGAAAACCGCGCATGAAAATTAAAGCCTCTGGCACCCAGGATAGAAAGGGTAAGCCAAGAACTAAAATCGGAACAAATTAATGCCAGCATGTCGTGGGTTCCGAGAGCTGATTGACTCGATCTTTTTCACGTTTAAGACTCGTAAGGATGCTGCTTGTAAGTGCGGTAATTTTAGGGAGTTTATAAGCTACATGCATCTCGCGAGATTTGCAAGTTCTGTTTATCACACATCGCCTCAAATGTCACTGTTCTTTCCGTGGTTTCCTATTCTCAGTCAATTTCATTTTTTCTCTGAATAATATACCAACTTATCATAAAACTGTTTTGTTTTCTTTGTTGTACGCTCGCTCCGCAGCCCGATTTGAAGCAATTTCAGATGGTTAGGATCACTCGGATTTCCCTGAAACACATCACCCCTGATGTTATATTACGCAACCTCATTAAACCTCCGACTACCTGCTTGGTGTCCCATTGACTTCTGTCAGACGTTGAAAAAAAGCAAACCTTGAAAACTCAGACCTCGAAAGCACTGATCTCGAAAATGTAGTCTATGTATTACTCGAAAAGCCTTAAGGCTCTTGGTGCTACTCCTGTGTAAACAATTTTGATTAATGCCTGCGGTGATAATTTTCATTCTGGCGAGGGCTCTTCAAAAAAATATTAATGATGATAAACTTACCAAGAGCAAGCCAACTTTGCAGGCTCCGCATTTAAGACGCAGTCTCTCTAAAAACGGTCCGGTGCGTTTCGGGTTGAAAAATCGATTTCTTTCAAACTTTGCTCAGGAATCTACCTTATTCTAAAAGTAATCGAAACCACCTTGGTTTTTGTAAATATAGCAAAATAATTTTTTTCTACGCGAAAATCGCTTGAGCGCTCAAACGCTGGTTTTTTATTAACACCGAATATCAAAACTGGCACAAATTGCCGAGCTCGTCTTTTTACAAAATTCGAGTTTGAGGGTTTTTTTTTGCTTCGCATATTTAGATAAACCCTTTGATCTAAATGAGAACAAAGCATATAAAGATTTCTTTCAATGCAATTTTGTTTGACACCTACTTTGACGCTTCCGTCATGACCGGAAATATGCAACTTTTTATCTCGGCTCAGCGCAAAATTCCAACTTCTTTCCCACGATATTTTTATCCAGACTGATAAATGCTCTATCATATGCTCAAACAGATATATTATGCCCTTTTTTATCCATACTTAAACTATGGTCTTGCCAGCTGGGGTGCTGCTTACAAAACTAGATTGAATAAAATCTGCACTAAGCAGAATAGATGTATACGAAGCATGTTCTTTGCTCATGGCAGAGAACATGTCAACCACTATTATAATCTTCTTGGAATCTTGAAACTTGAAAATATTTACAGACTAAAAGTATCACTTTTTACATATAAACTTAAGAATGACAAAAGTAACACCCCAGCTGTGCTACTCAATATTCTCACACCTGCATCAAAGATTCACCCATGTAATACCAGTTATATTACGAATAAAAACTTCTTTAAGCCATCAGCACGCACTGATTAAGGTATGTCTACATTTAAATTCTCTGTAATAAAAATCTGGGAATCTTTACCACCTAAATTTAAATGTTTTCCATAAATGCTATTCAAAAAGCGGTATAAAAGATTCTTATTGAGTACTTAGAACTGACCATAGTTTAACTGTTAGCTATATAAGATAACGCTTCACAATATGCAGTTTTCCTTTTATTCTAACTTGCATTTATATATGTCTTTCTTCTCTTACGATAACAATATCGTCTTTAATGTACTTATTAATTTAAATTATACTTAACATGCGGCTAACCCCAACTCACATCTACACATGACAGTGACCAACTCGAAAGCTCACTGGTCACTGTACACGATGAAATATTCTTTCTTCTAGTTAATTTCTGTTTGTATTTCTTCTATGTCATTGTAAATCATGTTATGTGAAGTTATTTTTACTGTAAACAGTGTGAAATAATAAAGTGTGAAGTGTGAAGTGTCTGACTAAAATATGGTAGAAGGGCATGAAAACATAAAAACATGTTGTGGTTTCGGCGAACTTCTAGAATAACCGGCCATCAAATTGTGTGCATTTTCGAAAATTCGACAATTCGACCTTACAATTAACATGGAGCGGTCTAAAAAATAACGAAACTTATACGGCTAACTTAAGTTTAACGAGTGATTTCAGTCCATAAAAGCCTTTTTAAAACCTGCCATGGGATAAAACATCATTAAGTAAAGAAAAATCTTTATCTCCATCTAGAAAAAAATACTGCCGCCGAAAGTAGACTCTTAGCTCTAGGCGACCTATTGTTTTTCTTTTATCACTCAATTAATGAGGAAGGGGGAAAAACTTCAAAGGCAGGATATCTCTGACGAGATTCAGGTTTATTCAGAATAACACTAAGTCGAAGTTTTCGTATTCGTGGTACTTAAAGTGAAGTCCTTTCCAGTTGATCTATGTGACATGTAATCAAATAATATTTTACCACACGAACTAACTTACCTTAAGGTCCTTTCTTCTGAATTTATGAAAACATTACGAAGTCGCCAAAAAAAAAAAATATTGGATGAAAACCCAAAAAAAACATCGTGGACCTTTTTCCTATCACGATAAGACTTCTGAGTACCGCCGTCAGGTCGCAAAGTAGTGTTGATAACTCGGTAACTTAACTCATGCGTCAATCAACGTCAGATTTGTTGGTAGTAACCATTGGCGTCCTGAACTATGTTATTTAAGTGCTACTCTCGCTAAGAGCGGTCCTCTCGACTTCCCGTCGGAAAAAGTTTCTCATATTTTTTGCCCATGAAAAGGGTTTAGGAGATATGTTTCAAAAATAGATTAGTTGTTCTCCGATTCTCTTTTTTTGCGTCGCCACAAGCCAAAAATGATTTTTGGCCAGACCACCCCAACGACTGCAACAATGTAGCTCACGGAATTCTATCTTACTGCAAGTTACAAGGTGTATTCAGTTAGTTCACAGACAAAATATGGAAACTTAAGCTAAAATATTTTTCATACTAGCGTGATCAGAGGAGACCCTTCTCTTCGACCTTAATTTGCATGTCAAAAATTCCTTGCTTTGTACGAAAGAATTCTCAAAATGCAGGCGTTAATCGGGCTGAGAAAGCATATCAGTGCATAGTTTATACACCAATGCAGTTTCTCCCGAAATTTAGTATACGGAACCCGATGAACTAACCCTCCCTTCTGCAAATTTTTTTCCGTAATTAATGATGTTACGCTTTTATGGACCACAACGGTCTTGAGTGACAAAACTCGACATTTCCCCGCGACCATCAAAATCAATTGGACAAACCCAGGCGGTGTGCCCACTCCGATTGCGTTGCATTGTGGTAGCTTCAATTTCTATATAGCGGTGAAAGCAGCAGAATTCGGCAGATTTTGACTAAACATTCCGTAAAAGTTAGGCTGTTCCTTTTTCCTTTCACCATAGGTAAATGTAATTTGATTTATTCTGAATGTGTAAAATTATTTTTTGTTCGTATTTGTCGCGTATTCTATGGTTCTCAAGGACAAACGCGATCACTGTTTTTTTGTATCCAATTTGTGACCGGATTTCAAGAAGGTCAAATTTGATGTATGTCGTAGTTTGGCGCCTTTCAAAGATTTGGATGGCTGCTTTGATCCTTCTTTAACAGTTCTGACCAAATGCTCTCAAACGCTCTCCAACGGTACATGTGTTTCTCGCACTTTAAGTGCGGCTGTTTGAGACCGATTATGGCCGAGAAAAGGTTTATTGTTGCGTTACACAACGTTACTATTATACACTCAATTATGCTGTAAATCTACTTTCCTAAGTAGAAGGAAATTATCTTATCGCGAGTGTTGTATGTTAAATCTACTATCTTGATCATTGAATGAAGGACAGTTGAATTTGAGCTATGAAAGGAATTACTTGACCAATGAATAACTCTACAGTGCGCACTGCGACACACTGGGTTAGCCGGTGTCACAGTGGGTTTGGATCCCCCGCGGATTTGGACCCCCCAGTCCAAATCCGCTGACGGATATGGACCCCCTTCGCAGATTTGAACTCCCCTACCAAACTTTCCTTTTAAGCGTCCTTAAAACTAACCCTTAATATCACATCGTAAACGGAAGTCATTAAAGGATATCCTAATAACAGCTAAGCTTTCAGGTTAGAAGATTTCAAAGCGCAAACGAATGGCAGGAGTCGCTCAAGCAATCAACACCTTTTAACGATCGACTACCTTTTACTTTCCGGTGTCCCAGCGGATTTGTACCCCCCTAGATTTGGACCCCCCTCCGTGAATTTAAACCCCCCACAAAACTGAGTGAAAACATCATCCTTAACGTTCTACTAAAAATGGATGATACTTTACTTTCCAGTGCGTACTAAAGTATGTTTTTAATTCAAAACATGCGTATCGTTATTGCATACGAACTGGCATCCCGTTGGATGTTTCTTTTGACCAAGGGAAAATGGGCAAGAATTTAGTTTAATGTTTGGAGAGAGGTCGTTTTTGAACCTCTTCCGCAATAGTCGAACACCGCTAGATTCAATAAGAGAAAAACTTGTGACACAAATTTATTTTGTCATTGTTCAATGCCCGAGTGTTGTGACGACATGGTACAGTGCGAGTTGTGCGAGGAAAGGTTACACATGAGCTGCGAGGGATTTAAGACTGCCCCGGAGGACGATTGGCTCTGCATTGCCTGCAGATTGTCAGACTCTAGACGTCTTCGTAATTGTTAAGGTGTTATTTCGGATCCCTCATCAGTTAATAATGGTTAAAATTAGAAAATAAGATTGAGTTAGATGTAATAGTCTCCACTTTTGTTAAGACGTAGACATTAACGTTTATTTGCATCTGAAAATAAGCTGAGAGTTCCAATGGTTGAGAATAGAAATATTTTTACTTATCATAGGCTTTACGAACGACTTGTAATACCAGTAGTTTCTTCGTTCTTGTTCAAAAACTGTTTCATGTTATTACTTTAGAAAATCAGACTGAGTTATTTTTGTGACTGGACGCAATAGTCTCCACTATTGTTATGACGTTTCGTACCAATGTTGATTCGCATCAGAAGAAGCAAAGATTTATTGTAACAATTTCAATAGTTCGAATGCAGTAGTTTGTTCACATCTAATTCTTGCGTATACTGTACGACTAGCTATAATGAATGCGGTAGAATTGGAACGAAATGGCTGGGTTTTTTTTTTTTACCTTTATTGAGGAAATGTTGTGTTGTGATTGAAAAGAACATCGACAAAAAAGCTTGCAAATAGAATTAGTTACCAAATATGATACAAAGGATGCTTAAAAGGAAAGTTTGGTAGGGGGGTCCAAACGGTTGAGTTCTGTAGGATCAGACCTGCGTGACATTCGAGGTATTTCAACCTTAAACCGCATCTCAATTCATGTTCATCATTGAATCAAATTTGTCAAATCCTTTAACTTTTCCATTTTTCAAGACCAAAATCTTCTGACAGTCTTTTATTGTGTTCAAACGGTGAGCTATAGTGATGACAGTGGACTCTCTTAGTTTGTCCCGCACTACATTCCAAACCGTCTGCTCTGTGTCTGGGTCAACATGCGCAGTTGGCTCGTCCAAGACGACGATTTTACTTCGCTGTAGCAGCACACGAGCCAAGCAAATTAACTGCCGCTCTCCAACACTCATATTAGCGCCATGCTCCAGCAGTTCGTGATCGAGCTTGGCTGCAAGTGCCTCGACAAAATCTTTCAGTTGCACATCCTCTAAAGCCTGCCATAATTCAGCGTCTTGAAACTTGTCAAAAATGTCTAGATTTTTTCTCAATGATCCACTAAAAAGAACAGGACTTTGACCAAGAACCGAGATACCTTGTCGAGCTTGCTGGAGGCCTATGTCTTTAATTGGAACATCGTCGATGATTATCTCTCCATCAGCATCAGGCATGCGCATAAGAGCTGCTACAAAAGATGACTTCCCAGCTCCCGTACGGCCGGCAACTCCGATCTTTTCTCCTCCTTTGATGCTAAGATTGATGTTCTTCAGCACTTGAGGTCCCCCCGGATAGTACGTCAGTGATACATCTCTCAACACAATACTTCCTCTCCGAGGCCAGTCTTTTGGCGGTGTTCGTTCTTCCCCGTATCCAGGCTCCCGGTCAAGTTTGATATAGGTCATAACTCGCTCAACTGACGTCATGTAGTTTTCCACTTCGGAGGTTTTTCTAACAGCGTATTGAGTCGAGCTCAGAGTTTGGATGACGTAAACAAGAGCGAGACCAGCGTAAGCTGAAAAAAAATTGGAGCTTGAATTAATAAATTACGGACTAGTTTTCTCTTAGCGGGTTAAAACATTTAACGAAAACTTAGCAAGGCTGGGTTACTTAGCCTGGTCCAGGGAGTCACTTAATGGGAAGTACTAAATAAATCATCTTTTTTACGTCGTTGTTTTGACTCCAAGCTAAGTAGGTGCAGAGGAGTTATCAACACAAGTTTCCTGTTTTGAATCATAGAAGACACTTGAAAGTTTGCTCAGCACTTAAGCCACCCGAGTGACTCTCACGTTTCTGTCGTGTTTATAATAGGAGTGCAAGTATTTTCACACTTATTTTATTGTTCAGTTGTTCATGCTATGTGAATACGCGACTATATAGATTCTTTCTTTACAAAGAAAGACTAAAAACGTTACAAGGAATCTTGAGCTTACCGGCATCTTGAGATACCAAGATTGCAGCCAGAGCAACTGCACCGACTAACAAGGAAGCGAGACAATCCAAACGTGTACCAAGCCACCTACCGCTGGCCATCACCATAATGTACGCCTGATTGTGAACATCTTGATATCTGAAGGGATAAGTTTTCATTACGATAAGTTCTAATAATAGAGTGATTTTTCAGTTGACTATCGAAATAAACCGGATTTAGAAGCTTTGCAACACTTTGCTTCGTGATTGGTCCAGCAAACTCGCGCAAAACCAAGCGCCTATTGGTCGTGCGCGTTCAGTTCCCGCGCTCAATGCCGTTTCCTCGTTTTTACGTTAAGTCCTCTTTCACTACTTGTGATCTTTTCTTTTGTTCTAATTGGCTTGTTGCTTTCAAATTGTATTTTTTTTACCACCATCACTCCAAAATACACTCTAAGTTGATTACATCGGGTCTGCACATTGAAGTGAGACCAGTGTCTCCTTTGGCTTGACAATGTAACGGAGCCTGTCAACAAATCCTGCCCGACAACCCACCCTCTAAAAAAAAGATGTTACTTCTAGCTTAGTATCCGAGAGATCCCTTCCGTAACCACATCTCAGTCTTAGACATGCTCTATTCGTCCAGATGAAGGAAGCTAGAGTCAAGTTTGTTAATGATATGGACACTTTTTCATTAAAAATGATAAATTCCCCCTCAGTCTTAGGTATGCTCCATTCGTCGAGATGAAGTTAGAGCTGCTAGAGCCGAATTTGTTAACGATATGGATATTTTCATTAAAAATGGTAAATTCTCCAAAAAACCCTAATTCTTAATTGCTCACTATCACAACTACATCTTGTGTACTAAGTATAACATTTATCGGAGGGAGAAGACGAATGTCACTTTTCGGTATTTTCTGTTAAACTCATAATGGTAATAGGACTGAGTGGAGTCCAATTCGGCCAGTAGTCATACGAATGATTAACAGAAGCGGATGACTACGAAGCGGGAGTCCGGTTTTTTTTAATCACGAGTATGATTGAAAACAGAATTGGACGACATAAAGTTCTCTTACTAATTGATTAAAACAACAGCACGCGCATACACTTTCACGCAGATATGACTTGCTAACCGTCCTATTACACTGTCCAATTACAAGCATGACACTTATAATTACACTGTCCTATTAGTGCTCAAATCGCGCTGTTCATAACCAATCACGTTCCATAAATTTGTTACAGTTTTGATTAATCATGAAATTTCTGCATCACGCGACCGCTCATATAATGGATCTGTCGAAATCCCATCAGAAGAACCAAAACCTTACAGAGCAGTTACTGTAGTCTTACACTAGTAACGCCTTTCGTGCCTCTTTGGGATAGCTTCGTTTCGTGACCGTGCCTCGTATACGGAAAGGTCCACTTGCTGACCAGTGTCTCAGCACATACCAGATAGGAAGACGCGTGATGCAATTTCGTGTATTGGCAATAAATGAAAAATAAATAGCTCACAGAAAACGAGCAATTATGAGTCATTTGTGCCCCGTATGTTTATCGACTCTGGCACCACACCTGAATCAATGTCTCTAACATACCTGTACAGTGCATCCACAAAATCTCTCTGTCTTTCTCTCGTACGAATCGTGTCCAGTCCTATCAGGGTCTCCGAAAAATGAGCGAAGACTGGGCTTCGGGATATCGACTCTAACCTCTTTAGTTCTCTGGCAGTCTTCAAGTAATAATTGGATAGAAAAACGACCAGCACGAAAATTGGAACAACAAGAAACATCAGCCAAACATTTATGGCCACTATAACCAGAATTTGGGCAAATATCACCAAGAGCCTCTGCATTGCCGCCAGGAATGTTTTGGGTAACATCTCATCTACGCAGCCAATATCATTGGAAAAGCGATTTAGGATTCTTCCCACTGGATTTGATTCAAAGAACAGGACAGGTGCTTGTAAAATGGCCACAACCATTATATCGTGTAGCCGCTCGGCGCATTTTAGAGAAACTAAGAGGAATCCATAAGCCCGAACAATAGTAAATATAAAACACACGCCAACCAGACAGGCGAAGACAGATAGATATGTTTTATTCTTCTGATCCTCTGGGTTTAGCCTTGCAAGAAACGAGAGCCACAAGTCTGGAGCACCTATGATGGCTAAAAGGATAAGATCAAGGCGTGGTGGTTCAAAGGTATTTCTATATGATCAATCAGTTAAATGTGGTAAGATTTATTGGGCCTAGACACAACTCGCCTAGGTTAGCTATTTACGTTTATAACAAAAGGATGTTCATGTAAGCACCAAAATCTCACAGAATAGATGAGGCAGTCAACCATGTTACACATAAATAATGTTGGAAAACAGTATTCGGTCTCAAAAAGTTAGTTAGGAACGTGTTTTTTATCTTTTTCAGGCGAGTGGAGGCAAGTTCAAGGCAAACGCGAGGAGCAAGACACCAGCTCTTCCTTTCGCGCGTGACTCGCCATTCACGTTCGACTCGCGCTTGCCTCGCACTTGTACGAGCAAGTGAGACATCGGGAACATGGTCAGAAATTTGTGCAGTGTCTCTTAACTCTGTCATCTAATCTAAAAACAACGCGTATTGTTGGTTAAAAGCATAGCCATTGTGAAATGATTTGCACGAAATAGAATAAAAGAAATATAGAAAAAAAAGGTTTCTGTATTCCCTTTAGGGCCTAGCCCAAGGCTTGCAACTCACTCTAACAATAAGTTTACCTTGAGTAATGAGACTTAAACCAACCATTCCAGTTATCATCAGAGGATGTGCTCCACTTCTGAAGTAGTCCCAATAAAGCCTGGATGTCACAACGCCGATTGTACGATCCTCCTTGGCTATTTCCAAACTCCTCGCTTCATTAGGCAAAGCATGTGTTTTATAGCACTTTTCATCATCATCGTGTTCCTCCTTATCTTCCAAGGAGAACGGCCAAGATAGGTCTGTTCTGTCCTTCAGAGCTGCCTTATAGAGCGGGTCAACAATTGAACTAATTACACCTTTTTCGTGCAGTTCAATAAAGCGTCCCTTGTCGAGGACACGCCCTTTGTACAACACAATCACTTGATCTGCATTTACCATGTGCTGTTGCTGATGAGAGGAGAACAGAACGATTTTATCGCCCAGTAGATCTTTGATGCACTTGTTAAAGATGTGTTGGCCAACTTTAACATCGACAGCACTCAGTGGATCATCCAATAGATAAATATCTCCGTCAGCATAAACTGCACGAGCTAAACCTACTCTCGCCTGCTGTCCTCCACTCAGAACCTCACCGCGTTCTCCAACAACTGTTTGGTCGCCATCAGGTAGCCGCTGAAAGTCTTCTTTTAAGGCGCAGACGTCGATTATTCTTTCGTACTTGGACTCCTCGAGGTGCTGGCCAAATAGAATGTTTTCTTTTATCGTTCCTGAGAACACCCAAGAAGTCTGAGGCAAGTAAATAACAGAACCTTCATAATCAATCGTCCCACTGGCGTTCGAAATTTCACCAGCGATCGCTGAGAGCAGAGTAGACTTCCCACTTCCAACCGGGCCGGTGATGACTGTTAAACTCTTTGAAGATGCAAAGAAGTTGATATCCTGAAGAATAAATTCATCTTCATGATGCGTTTTTGCGTAGCTTAAATTTGACACACATATAGAAGACCCTAATACTGTTGATTCACGAGAGAGGGAAGCTTTCTCTGTATTTTCCTCTTCTTTTCCCAAGTAAGTGCGGCTTTGGTTCCTTAAGGTACTTTTCGCTTTTTGTGGGGGCTCGTTGCTTTCATCACTCTCCGAGGCTTCCGACAGATTTTCCAAAAGAAGGAATTCTTCGATTCTTTCGAGTGAAACGTAGGCGTCATACGTTAACATTAAACCAGGAGTCATATTTAACATGCCAATAAATTTTAAAACATCCAGAAACGACAGGAGCATAAAAACATTGGCGGGCGTGAGGGTCTTCCCTGTAAGCACCATAGTAATTACTGACACCAGTGTGGCCAGTGGCGTTGCACTGTATGACACGGCATCGATGCTTGACTGAATGGCTGTCCTCTTCGAAATGATGCTGATTTCATTTCTGAAGATAAAAGGTTATCATAAGTTATGTGGGCATTCTTTCGAACCAACTCGTCGTCAGTGTTCTCTCTAATTTGAAATATTAACGAGGTGAACAGGCGGCAAGTGCACCCTTCCTCATCGTTCACTTCTATGTGAAAGTACGTCTTTGCGGCCCCACGACAGCGTATGAGGAATAATACCGACTGAAGACAAGTTAGACTCAATGAAATGTTTTACCCATAATAATGAAACGATTATTCTCCGTAGTGGAGGTGATATCCACCCCCTTTCACCGACACTGAGGTAAAAGTGATTAAAATATTTTCGGGCGCAAATTCCGCGGGAGTCGCTCCAAGATGAATTGCAAAGGATATTCGGAGTTTGAATAACCGGTTATAGCGCTCTTTTAACACTATCTACTAAGTACATACTGATAAAGTTTAATTGGCTGACCAGACCTCCGGTGATAATACGGGTTACTGATCGGTCCAAAGATTTTTGGAACTTTCTTTTTTTTTTTTTTTTTTTTTTTAGGGGGAAGGGGGGCGGGGGGGGGGGAATGTTTAAACTACCTAGTTTATAAAGCTCTCAGTGGAGACGAAACAGATTTGTGGTTATCTATTTCCAAGTTTTTAATAATTTGGGGCAGCAATTACGGGAATGAATGAAGCTAGTTGTTTGAGCTTATTTATGAATAAAAATGATAATTTACCTTACCTTCTTACATGTTTTATCTTTCGTCCGTATTCGTCCTCCCACGCATGCATTTTGACCGCGCGGATCCCGGAAACTACTTGATTCATTAGGGAGATTCGCTGATCTGACACTGTAGCTGTGCGCAGACGCAGCTTAGCGTTAGCATAGGACAAGACGGCAAAGTATGGCATGAGAATACACAGGAGGAACACACCCGTGACAGCCTGCCAACCAATCAAATTGTAGATTAGGAATATTGCCCCTGCATAAATAGGGACTGCAGAAACGGCTAAGACAAAAAACTTGACTGTCTCTTCTTCCATTCTTTTAATATCATTGGATATCAGATCGAATAAGCGTCCTGCAGTGAATTTCAGTAACGTCTGCTTGCTGAGTTGAAGTGTCTGAAAGAAAGTGAAGATTTCACATTAAAGAAGAAGTTTGTTCCATAAACCATACGACTTAAATCTCCGGCATAAAGATAACCGTGACTGCTTTTTGAGACGAAAGTATCCAAACCTCTATCAAATTAAAGAAATATGTTCTTCGTCTTGTCACGAGCGTGGAACAAAGATAACATTCCGAGTCCCCACGAGGAATCGATTCCTCATGGGGACTCAGAATTATTTCTTTGTCCCACGCTCGTAACAAGACGAAAAAATCTTTCTTTATTTCTTTACAAAGCTCAAAATTTACCATCACTCTTATTTCAATCTACTCTTCCAAATTTTCTTTAAATGTGTAAAAGGGGCGACAACTCAGGCGCCATCTTTAATCTCGTTCAGAAGCGCGGCCGTATACGATATGGTTTCTGTAGCCTACTTCCGCGTTAACTGCAGGCTAAATAACTGTTTGTTTCCTCGAGTCTTTTGTTGCAGGATTGCTCACTCTCGTATAAGCAGCAACTGGCGATGATGTTTAATTACCCTCTCCTCTCGGGTCTCCATATGGCATAAGCCGGTTGCAATCGATCAGATTTCTAGAAAAAATAATTCTTTATCGGATAGATAAATGTGTTCAAGTTTCTTCGGCTTAATTTGGGGTGTTTAGGGGTATTAGAAAAATCGGTTGAGCCTTAGGATCGTGCCTACCTTGTGGTACACCAGTCCCCTCAGGGCGCTTCCTATTTTGATCCCCAATATTTCACATCTGTAGTCTTGCTGGTGCATACCAAGACCACCGATCAAACCATTGAGACACATAGCTAATGCGCAAGCGTAGAGCCGATGAGTATTCTCTGCCTCAGTTGACATAAGCTTAGAAACAAGATACCCAAGAAGCAGTGGAAAGAGAAGGCGAGAAGTTGTAAACAATACATTCCCCGTCAGAATGATGATAACATCTTTGGCAGAAAGTATATCAAACACACTCCTCCAAAGTTTGGGCCTCTTCCCATTCATCTTGCATTGATGTTTCTCGCTTTCCCAGCTTTTTCGAAGCTTTTTGGTAACATAACGGCCAGAGTTCTCGTCTGACAAGGGTAAAAAGTCATTTTGATCCAAAGGTCTTTGACTGCCCTCTTTAAGGACTCCGTTCATCCAACAATAAAAAAGTGAAGATACAAAACTGACTTTTTTATCTTCATCACCAAAGATTTTCCTGTAACCGCCTTTTGGTGCCATCAATTAAGACCTACAAAATAGTAAGTCATTGTTAGCATTTTCAATGCAAATGGTCAAATGTCTGTGCATGTTGTTCCAGGATTTCAAAACCAACTTAATGTAAGAGTTGTAAATTTACATAAAATCCAATAAGTCAAGGTGTTTTGTAGAACCTCATGACTATTACATAGCCTAAAATGATATAGCCTAAAAAACAAAATGGTTAATAATCAGGATACCCGTCATTGAATAAGTTTTGTGCTCAAAGAGTGTCGAGTTTTCCTTTCTCTACTTTTTATGAACGTTTAATTTTCTTGGCATAGTTTGCGTGACAGCGGTTGCTACCCTTGTTTTTATTTAAAATTTTGCGCGGGAAATTTGCGCTCGGCCGGCCAAAATTGATCCCCTTGCTTGGGTGAACCTGTTGAGCTCCAGGCTCCCTCTTATTTGAGGAAGCGGCATGGAACCAACTTTCCGTTCAGAATGGAGTTTCCACAATTTTTTGCCATTCCGATTTCCTTCTAGTCTCCTCTAAGCAAGAACTTGTCGCATTCATGACAAACTTACTGGTCTTAAAAATAAATCAGATCTTTTTTACTTCCATTTAACGTCCACCGAGGCGTAAATTAAAATTTCACAGGCGAGAAAACGTAACTTTTTCCCCAGGCTGAAAATAACCGCATAATACTGTAAAAATTGGATGCCTATCCAAGACGATTGCGTGATAGGCCAAGAATGAATTTGTCAGTGTCTGGCGAAATGTAACAGTCGAAATTCTCCAGCCAGCAAAGCGCGGTCTGCACAGTTTGTACGGTCTGCACGGTCTGCTCGATCTGCACGGTCTGCAGTCTGCTTTTTAGCATAACATCTCCTGTGATGTAGCCCCCTCAATCAAAGCTTTTAGGAAAACCTTACATATACACAGCCTGTTATCGACCTTGTAATTTCAACCTCTATGGATGGAATCGTAATGACGATTTCGTGTAAAAAGTATTACGTCTGCAAGTGGTTGTGCCATAGCAATTTGAAGAAGCTGCAACTCTATGTAGCTTACCTTGCAACTTTGTCTCATTAAAGAGGAATTCACCAAGATACCGGTAATATTGCCGTTCCTTGCTATTTGCAAGCCATATTTATTGCACGAGCGAATAGATTTTGAGAGATTTCTAAATATAGGAAAAAATATCGACTAGACGATGTTCCTCTATAATAAGACAGATGTCGTATTTTGAAACGAGAAGATCATTAAATTTCCCAAGAGCCCTGTCTTCACCACTTTGAATGAAAGGGGACTTATTTTAAAAGTTTTGAAGGCGCATTTTCAAAATAAATTTCAAAGCTCTGGAGACAGAAAACAGGTTGAAAACGGAGCTTTCGGTAACGCTATGACTAAATGCTAGGTAGCCGGACATGGTCTCCAGAAGCGTAGGCGCTAAAATATGGAATGACCTAAAACCACCAAAAACCACCTACAACCACCTAAAGACACTAACAATCAATAATTTCTGAAAATACTTGAGCCTTCGATCGATTTGAAACGTTAAATGATCAGTTCCCTCCATCAAAGGAACAGCGCTCCTTTCCAGACGCTTTTCGCGCGGGTCAAGACTGACCGAAACCGGACACCGCGCTTGAAAAGCCTCTGGCACCCAGGGTAGACAGGTAAGCCAAGAACTAAAATCGGAACAAATTAATGCCAGCATGTCGTAGGTTCCGAGAGCTGATTGACTCGATCTATTTCGCGTTTGGAACTCGTAAGGATGCTGCTTGTAAGTGCGATCATTTTAGGGAATTTATAAGCTACATGCATCTCGCGAGATTTGCAAGTTCTGCTATCATACATCGTTTCAAATGTCACAGTTCTTTTCGTGGTTTCCTATTCTCAGTCAATTTCATTTTTTTCTCTGAATAATATACCAACTTATTAAAAAATATATTTTATTTTCTTTGTTGTACGCTCGCTCCGCAGCCCTATTTGAAGCAATTTCAGATGGTTAGGGTTGCTCGGATTCCCTGAAACACATCAGCCACGATGCTATATTACACAACCTCATCAAATTTCTGACTACCTGCTTGGTGTCCCGTTGACCTCTCTCAGACGTTGAAAAAAGCAGACCTCGAAAACGTAGTCTATGTATTACTCGAAAAGCCTTAAGGCCCTTGGTGGTGCGCCTGTGTAAACAATTTTCTTTCTCTTTTTCCCTGGTCATGCGAGCCATTGAATGGGCAAATGTCAGACAGTATCGGTTTTCGCTATTGATGGGAACCCGCAAAGCAAGACAACATTTCCCGTGTATATTTACATTTGTCAACAAAATTGTCACAAAATGATACAAATAGCATTCTGAAGGTGGTTGTAGGTGGTTTTAAATGGTTTTAGGTGGTTTTAGGTGGATTTAGTGACGACCTCTCAGTCAAGAAGGCGAAATACCCAACAGTCAGAATTTTTCACAGAATTTACACCGAAATTAAAGTTCTTTCAAACTTCGTAGGAACATCAGATGTTTGCTTAGAAATGTCAAGTGATTCCAAAAAATAACTTGCTCTTTTAGAGGAAAAATTCTTCTAGCTTGTGCACACCATAATATTGCTTAGTTGTCGACGCTTTTGATTAGACTGCCGGGCACGGTCTCGAAAAAGCTAGATGCACGGCAGTCAGAAATTTTCCACAGAGTGCCACTAAATGGTTCCTTCAAACCTCTATAGAGTATTAGGGTGTTTGTTTAGTAATGTCAAGCGATTTCAAATATTAATTGGTCTTTTGGTGGAAAACGCAGAAACCAAGCACCTTAAAAGACCCGTAACTTTCAGCACGCTAATTAATCCCATTGATTAATGCATGCGAGTATAAGTTTTATTATGGTGAGCACTCTCCGACGAAATTTTAATGATGATCAACTTACCAAGAGCAAGCCAACTTTGCAGGCTCCGTATTTAGCCTTGTTTGTGTAAAGATTCCTCTCTGGAATGGCACTTGCTATGACATAAGCGACAGCACTGTTAAATATTGTTTGCGGTTGAATGAAGTTCCGAATGAATTTATTTCCCGCCAGTTCAGCTTATTCACTGTCCTTATTATCGGCTCGAAAGTAAAGATGAAATCTTTATAACTGAGCTACGCACACGATTACGAGCAGTTTACCATTTGATCACTAAGTTCAGCTGTATGTAACCAAACCAGCAACTGCGAGAAAGAGTCGATGTAGTCACTGATCGCGTGTCATCGATTGCGTGTCGTTAACGTTACAGAAGAAATATTCACGCCCAAAATACTATTAACAATGATTCTGGGAGATAAAAGTAAATTTAATTCTACTGAGAGATTTTTCTTGGTCTTAATCAAGTGCGTATTAAGACGAAAAACGAAACATAAATTCCAATGTTTCGGAGTGTTCATGACTCCTTTATCAAGATCTAAATTGCTTAGGGTTATCCTAACTTAAACCCTAACCCTCACAAATACATACAAGATCATGCAAATTACAGCACTTACAGCGATTTTGGCGCGAAGAATTAACATGAAAGGATTAACATCAAAGGGTGCGAAGATTATGAAAATACTTTTGCCTGAATGGAGTCTGATTGGACGTTGAGATGTGGCTTTAAAGCTGTTATAAGAAGCATTTCGTACACGAAACCGTCAAATTTGTTTCTGCGTTTCCTGAGCACTTCAACACGCGAAGGCTTATAGTGCCACACCACGCTTTATGGTTAATGCAATGCACATTTGAATTAAAAATATAGTTATTTGCTCGCGGCTTTCAGATGTAAAAAATAGGTTTTCCACCCATTGCCCACACCTTCAAAGCCTATGGTTTCCAACTATTTTAACCTATGGTTACTACTACTATGACTACTATTACATTGTAGAAAAGTTTTCTAGAAAAGTTAGTTTGGACGCGTCTCAAATCCGCGCGAAAGCAGATAATGCTATGTCAGGCATAAGTGATTATTCATTTTTGAGGAAATATGTTTAGGAGAGACTGTAATGAGTTATTTATCCTACATGGAATTTAACTAATCTGTGCCGCTATCTCGTAGACCTGCATCTCCTCTCATTTTATCCGCTTGTCCGAGAAGATCTAAATTTATACCCAACGTGAATTAATGTTGATATGCTCATCCAAGGAGATCTAAATTTACACTCAAAGTGAATGTTGATATGACAACCTGTTACTCTCTGATATACGGCCCTAAATCTGAACATAGCTAGGCTGCTGAACGGTTTCCTATTTCTGAATAAACTGCTATCTTGTCTCTTGTGAGCATTTCGTTGGTTAGTAAGCGGCGGACGTAAATTGGTAGTAGTATACGGCGTCTCCATAGGAAACAAAGGGATGCCGCCATCAATTAGCATAAAGAACAAAGGATTCAAGATGGCGTCTAAATCCCTTAGGGAGGATTCAAGATGGCGTCTAAGTTCCTTAGGGAGGATTCAAGATGGCAGCAGTGACGTCATCGAAGATGACCTCATTCAAGATGGCGGTGTAATATATTCACAAAGTGAGGGTGTATGAGGTGTAAAAATTAGCTCACGGCTTCCCCTAGAAGTCACAGCCGCCATTGAAAGAGTTGAACAAACTGGTAGAAACTATCAAGACAGAACCGACGACAGAGAATACCGAGGTAGAAGTGCTTGAAGAAGGCGAGATTCCACAGGATTCCGGTACAGGTACGTATCGGTATTCCTCCATGGATGAGTTACTGGATAGTGTGGAAGTCAGTTATCCATGTCCGATCCACCAGACCATGATGGACGTATTCAAATCTAAAAAAGAAGATTGTGACGATGTATTCCTACGTTGCTCGACCGCCCGTTGCCCAGTATTTTGTAACCTCGATGATTACAACCGTTATTACTATAAATGTCAAAGACAGGGTTACCCCTGGTTCACCCCGGACAGAATTGACAAGATGGTGTGCGAATGTGGAATGACTCCCAATTGTCTTTGACTCAATCAGAAACAAATTATGGCAAAATGTATTTGCGATGCGGTCAACGCCACAACCTGTGGTGGTGTTCGACATTGATCAACATGGGTAGTAGATTTGATTGAAGTACAGACCCTTTCCAAACAGAACAAGGGATAACGATACATATTGGTCGTGATCGATGCCTTTTCCAAGTACGCGTGGGCCCGGCCGTTAAAAAAGAAAACAGGAAAAGATGTGACGGATGCGTTCGCAAAAAATACTCAAGGAAGCCAAGGGAAGGAAACTTCAGACGTTACAGACAGATGCAGGTAAGGAATTTTACAATCAGACCTTTCAAACATTGATGAAAACACAGGAGATTCATCCCTTTTCTACACATGGAGATGCCAAAGCCAGTATCGTCGAACGATTTAATAGAACCCTTAAATCGAAACTGTATCGCTATTTCGATTCACGGCTGCCAATACACTCAATTATGTAGACATATTGCCCAAACTTGTCATTGAATACAATCGCACCTATCACAGGAGTATTAAAACCACACCGGCTAAAGTTACCACATCCAATGCCAAAGAAGTGTGGAACAATTTCTATGGAAAATATCAGACTAAGAAGAAAAAGAAACCTGCATTTAAAGTAGACGATAAAGTCCGATTGAATAAAAAATTTAGACCGTTTAAGAAAGGGTATCTACCAGGATGGACGGAAGAAGTGTTTCAAGTTCGTAAAGTCGTACCCGGAATACTAACGACCTATAAAGTGCAAGAATTGGATGACACGCCCTTAAAAGGCACATTTTATGCGTGGATTATGCGTATGAAGAAAATAGGAACGCGACGACGTGTGCATAAACGCAGAAGACGTTGAAACAGACACATCACCATGTCTATCAAAGGGGCAGAGCAGAATTCAAGTCTAGATCTCTTTAGAATACCACCTACAGATCTTTCAACGGTAAAATACCGATATGTCAAAATACCACCTCAGACTTCTAGTATTATTCCTATCCAGGTGTATGTGGAACGACAATCAGATCCCATTGATCTTTCGAGAAGTTTTTTCCAACTGGATTTGGGTTTCAAAACCACAGAAAATGCCAATCTCAAAAAAGAATAAATTCATCTTCACGATGCGCTTTTGCGTAGCTTAAATTTGACACACATAGATTAATAGGCCCTAATTCTGTTGCTCCACGAGAGAGGGAACTTTCTCCATATTTTCCGCTTTTTTTCCAAGTAAATGCGACTTTACTTACTTTAGGTAATTTTTCCTTTTTATTGGGGCTCGTTGCTTTTACCACTCTCCGAGGCCTCCAAAAGATTTTCTAAAAGAAGGAATTCTTCAATTCTTCCGAGCGAAACGTAGGCTTCATACGTTAACATTAAACCAGAAGTCATGATCAACATACAAATAAATTTAAAACACCCATAAACGACAGCAGCATGAAAACATTGACGGGCGTAAAGGTCTGGCCTGTATGCACCATAGTAACTACTGACACCAGAGTGGCCAGTGGCGTTGCACTGTACAATAAGGCATCGATTCTTGACTGAATGACTGTCCTCTTCGAAATGACGCTGGTTTCATTTCTAGAGATAAAAGGTATTCATAAATTATGTGGGCACTCAGTGTTCTAACTAATTTGAAATATTAACGAGGTGAGCGGGCGCCAAGCGCACCTTTCCTCATCGTTCTTTGTGAAAGTGCGTCTCATGCGACCTCACGACAGCGTATGAAAAATAATACCAACTGAAGTCAAGTTAGATTCAATGAGATGTTCTACTTATAATAACGAACACCCCTTTCACTGACACTGAGGTAAAAACGATTACAATATTTACCAGCTCAGATTCTGCGCGAGTCGCTCTAAGGTGAATTGCAAAGGCTATTCGGAGTTTGAGTAGCCAATCATTTTCAGAGTGCGTTTTTAACACTATCTACTCAGTATATACTGATATTTTTTAACTGACCGGCCAGTCCTGCGGTTATGATATGGGTTATATAAGATACTTCTTCTCTTTGAAAAGAGGAATTCTGATTGGCTCATACAGCGGCCCAAAGCTTTTTTGTTTTTTTGGCTTATTTAAACTGCTAAGCTAATAAAGCTCTCAATTGAGACAAAACATATCTGTGGATTTTGAATAATTTGGGTCAACAATTAAGGAAATGAATAAAGATGGTTGTTTTAGCCTACTTCTGATAAAAACTGACAATTTACCTTACCTTCTTACATGTTTTATCTTTCGTCCATATTCGTCCTCCCACGCTTGCGTTTTGACGGCGCAGATCCCGGAAAATACTTGATTCATTAAGGAGATTCGCTGATCGGACACTACAGCTGCGCGCAAGCGCAACTTCGCATTAGCATAGGACAAGACGGCAAAGTATGGCATGAAAATACACAGGAGGAATACACCCGTAACAGCCTGCCAACCAATCAAATTGTAGATAAGAAATATTACCCCTGCAAAAGCAGGGACTGCCAAAACGGCTAAGACAAAAAACGTGACTGTCTCTTCCTCCATTCTTTTAACATCATTTGATATCAGGTTTAGAAGCGTCTAAAAGAGAGTACGGATTAGACACTGAAGGAGAAGTTTGTTCCATAAACCATTTGATTTTAATCTCCGGCATAAAGAAATCCGTGGCTGCGTTTTGAGACGAGACTATCCAAACCTCTACCAAATTATCTTTAAATGTGTAAAAAGAGCGCCATTTTGAATCTCGCTTAAAAGCACGGCCGTGTACGTTGTGGTTTCTGTAGCCCGCCTCCCCATTAACTGCTGATAAGTTAACTGTTTGTTTCTTCGCTGCTTTTGTTGGTGAGCAGGATTGCTTGCTCTCGCAGAATCAGCAACCACCGGTGATGTTTAATAACCCTGTACTCTTAGGTCTCCATATGGCATAAGCTGATTGCAATCGATTAGATTTCTGGAAAAAATCATTCTATATAGGATAGATAAATGTGTTCAAGTTTGTTCGGCTTAATTTGGGTGTTTAGGGCATTAGAAAAATCGTTTGAGCCTTCGAAAAATGCATAGAATGCGCTTTAGGATCGTGCTTACCTTGTGGTACACCACTCCCCTCGGGGCGCCTCCTATTTTGATTCCCAATATTTCACATCTGTAGTCTTGCTGGTGCATACCAAGACCACCGATCAAACCACGGAGACACATAGCTAACGCGCAGGCGTAGAGCCGATAGGTATTCTCTGCCTCAGTTGACATAAGCTTAGAAACAAGATACCCGAGAAACAGAGGAAGGAGAAGGCGATAAGTTGTAAAAAATATATTCCCCGTCAAAATGATGATAACATCTTTGGCAGAAAGCATATGAAACACGCTTTTCCAAAGTTTGGGCCTTTTCCCGTTCATCTTGCATTGATATTTCTCGCTTTTCCGAAGCTTGTCGGTGACAAAACGGCCAGAGTTCTCGTCTGACAATAAAAAAGTGAAGATACAAAACTGACTTTTTTATCTTCATCACCAAAGATTTTCCTGTAACCGCCTTTTGGTGCCATCACTTGAGACCTACAAAATACTTAACCATTATAAGAATGTTCAACACTATGGTTAAAAGTCTGTGCATCTTGTTCCAGGATTTCAGAACCAAGTTACCTGCTAAGAGTTGTCAACTTCATAAAATCCAGTTAGTCACGGTGTTTTGTAGAACCTCATGACTTTTATATAGCCTAAAACAAAATGGTAAATAAGGATACCCGTCATTGAATAAGCTTTGTGCTCAAAGAATGTCGAGTTTTCCTTTGTCTACTTTTTATGAACGTTAGAGTTTGTGAGAGCGGTTGCTATTCTTTTTTTGTTTAAAATTTTGCGCGGGTAATTTGCGCGCGGCCGCCTAAAAATGATCCCCTTGCTTGGGTGAACCTGTTGAGTTCCTGGCTCCCTCACCGTAAATATCATTCTACTCCCCAGAGCTGGAATGAACATTGAGAGTGAAGTGTATTCAATGTATAAAAACAGAAACCAAGCACCTCGAAGACCCGTAACTTTAAGCGCTAATTCATCCCTTTCATTAATGCCTGCGATGATAATTTTCATTCTGGCGAGGGCTCTTCAACAAAATGTTAATGATGATAAACTTACCGAGAGCAAGCCAACTTTGCAGGCTCTGCATTTAAGACGCAGTCTCTCTAAAAGCGGCGGTGCGTTTGGGGTCGAACAATCGATTTCTTTCAGATTTATACGGCCAACTTATGTTTGACGAGTGAATTGAGTCCATAAAAGCTTTTTTTAAAACTCGCAATATGATAAAACATCATTCAGTAAAGAAAAATCTTTATCTCCATCTAGAAAGATACAGCCGCCGAAAGTTGACTCTTAGCTCTAGGCGACCTATTGTTTTGTTTATCAATCAATTAATGAGGACGGGGAAAAAACTTCAGAGGCAAGATAGATATGACAAGATTGAGGTTTACAATAACACTAAGTTTCAAAGTCGAAGTTTTCGTATTCGTGTTACTTAAAGTTAAGTCATTTCCAGTTGATGTATGTGACATGAAATAAATAATATTTTACCACGCGAACTAATTTATCTCAAGGTCCTTTCTTCTGAATTTATGAAACATCACTGACGAAGCTTCCCATCTGACTGTTTTCTCTTCGCAGAGAGTCGCGAAAAAAATCTCTAGATTTGAAGCTTTGAAAGCCACTCCATTCTACTAAAAATTTTTGTGCCATCAGTGTTGCGAGCATTGCGCATATCGTTAGCTACTTGTGCAGAATCTTCCTTCCTCCCAGTTTTTTTTTACCAATGTCATACTTTTTTTGTAAGTACCACGAACTTTGTCAGAAAAGTGTGTTTGTCCGCCTTAAGGTTTGTGAAGCGCCCAACCCATTCGGAGCCAGTTTACCTCGGTTTTGACTTCAATTTGAACTTCTTTCTGCAGGCGAGACTTTCTTTTGGAATCCAGTGAAATGCTCTGGAAACGCTACACCCAATCGATTTGTAACTGGTCATACACGCCCCTCTGTACCATCTTCACTGTGCTGTGATTTGCAGTCACATTTAGATGAGTCTTCAGCTCTGCACGACTAAGGAATTCCTTTGAGCACTGGGGATGGGGACATCTCTCGTATTAGGATTGCGGAAAAACGGTTTTTCCTCCCTGAGAAAGGTAACTTCTTGTGGACAAAATATGATGTCATTCTATGCAATTAGCTTACCAGCTCCAATTTTTAAACTCTTCTTCATTCGAAGTTCGCAAGCAGTAAACTCAAACTGAATAAGGAGTATTGAATGGTCTTTGCGAGCATTTGCGAGCATGCGAATAGTGTGTTTATTTTTGCGAGCACGAGAGGTTGTCAAATTTTTCTTGCGAGCAGCAAGCACTTTAGACACATACAGATGGCGAGCAGCGAGCACTTTAGACACATACAGATGGCGAGCAGCGAGCACTTTAGACACATACAGATGGCGTGCAGCGAGCACTTTAGACACATACAGATGGCAAGCAGCAAGCACTTTAGAAACATACAGATGGCAAGCAGCGAGCACTTCAAGTACTTCGTAAATTTCCCGCTAGCTGAAACCTTTCTTTTATTAATAGGATAGATAATCATCGACAACGTTCCAATTAAAGAGATAGGCCCCCTGCAAGCTCGACGAAGTTTCTCGGTTCTTGGCCAAAGTCCTGTTTTTTTAGCGGATCATTGAGAAAAAATTTCGACATTTTAGACAAGTTTCAAGACGCTGAATTATGGCAGGCTTTTGAGGATCTGCAACTGAAAGACTTTGTCGAGACATTTGAGGCCAAGCTGGTTCACGAACTGCTGGAACATGGCGCTAATGTCAGTGTTGGAGAGCGGCAGTTAATTTGCTTAGCTCGAGTGCTGCTGGAGTGAAGTAAAATCGTTGCCTTGGACGAGCCAACTGCGCATGTTGAGCCAAACACAGAGCAGACGATTTGGAATGTAGTGCAGGACAAACTGAAGGAGTCCACTGTCATCACTAAAGCCCACCGTTGAACTCGATAAAAGACTTCAGAAGATTTTGGTCTTGAAAGATGGAAAAGTAGAAGGATTTGACAAATTTGATTCGATAATGAAAACTAAGCGAGATGCGGTCAAAGGTTGATTACCTCGATTTTCATGCAGGTCTGATCCTGCAGAGCTTTATATGTTATACAGTTTCTAATCTTCTCTAGAGCTCTTATTCTGGACATTGCGGGAAAAAATTACCTTGATGTTTTGGCTCCTACATACTCCTATACATCTTTAAAATCTCTCTCGCTGTCATGTTTCGGGGTGTCACGCAACGTCCATTTTGCCGTGGGTCTGTTCAGTAATAGATCACTGATGAAGTCATAATGTGGTAAGAACAGAAAAACCGGCACACTAGGCGCAGGCGCACACTAGGCGCAGGCGCACACTAGGCGCTGGCGCACACTAGGCGCAGGCGCACACTAGGCGCAGGCGCACACTAGGCGCAGGCGAGTGTGTCACTGATGTTCCTACTGCTCTATGATGTCCTCTGTGATCTTTTAAGGAACAGACCCACCGTACCGTAGATTACATTTGTTTTATGTAATCGATATTAAGGTGTTTTTTTCATCTTTTAAAAAAGGCAATAGGTTTGGTGTGAAAGACCCTGTCCGTCGTGAGCTCCGTACGTGTGTGGTTTACAATTTTTTATGTGCGGGCTGTAATGCTTGCTATGTCAGCGAAACCTCTCAACATTTATCCACACGCGTACGTGAGCACTTGATCAGTGATAGGGCTTCCCACATTTTCAGCCATCTACACAATTCTCCACAATGGCGCAGTCATTGTTCTGATGAGTGTTTCAACATCCTAGATCACACTTCCACAACTTTTCAACTTGAAATTAAAGAAGCTATCCACATTCCACGGGAGAAACCTATTCTTAATCACCAATTTTATCATGTTAATTTAAAACTTTCCTTGTAAATGCATACATTGTTCTGTTACTATTGTTTGTTTTGTCCAATCAGCATTTTGTTACACACTATAAATTCAACTTTGTACTTTGTATTATTCAGAACTGAAGATGACAGAGGAACTGTCGAAACTTGTTTTTCAATTTTAAAAGTGTCGTTCAGTTTCTTATATTCGTTAAATATCTGTTTCTATCCAGACCTTTTGGCCAAGTTAGACGGGTCTCAAATCCATGCGAGAGCAAACAGCGCCATGTTACGCATCGGCGCTGTCGTCAACAAAATGATGCAAAATAATGGTAAAAGGGTCATTGTAAATTGTTTCGTGGTTTTGCTTAAGGTTTTTAGATGAAAAAAAAAACTCTTGGGAGAGCTTGTTCTTAATGAAATGCACATTTCAACTAAACATTTCGTTTACTTGCTCGCGGCTGTCAGATGAAAAAATAGAATTTTCGCCCATTGCCCACAACTTCAAAGCCTATGGTTTCCAACCATTTTATCCTATGGTTACTATTATTATGACTACTATTACATTAGTAGATATTTTTTTGAGTAAAGTTAATTTAGACGAGTCTCAAATCCACGCAAATGCTGTGTCACGAATAAAGTGATTATTCAACTTCCTGGTGAAAAGAACATTCAGCCTAACATTTCGTTTATTTGCTCGCGGCTTTCAGATGGAAAAAGGAATTTCGTTTCATTCTGGCAATTTATCACCTGAAAAATTGAGACAAAATATGGTAAATGAGACGAGGATAGTAATACAAAAGATAAAGAATGAGACGAGGATAGTAATACAAAAGATAAAGAATGAGACGAGGATAGTAATACAAAAGATAAAGAATGAGACGAGGATAAGTTTCAAACATACCGTGTAGAAGTTGAGGAATGGCACGTGACTATGCAAAAACTTCCAAACCAACTCCTAACAAGTTAATCAACATCAAAATCACGCACTCGTGGTCTTTAAATAAAAAAGCAAACTAAGACAAGACAATCAGCTAGATAAGCAAGAGTTAGTCATATTTCTGTTCATCAGGTTTTAACTTGAGGATTGCGCGAATTAGTTAGACTATTTATGACACTTTTGGCGTCGTCTTTTGTAACGCGATCCTCATTTTCGTTTGTTTCACTCAGTGTAAATTGTCTTGCATCCGATTCTCTCTGACAAAGGGCTAAAACTCAAAACGTTCGTTTAGAATCTATTTTAGACGGCCAGTTAGTAAAAACACGGCTTACCGTTGATGAGGATACGGAAAGCTTTGCTCTTCAGCCAGGTCTTTGACATAAGGGTTCCCTTGCCAGCCATTGCGGCGAAATTGGTTCGACGAAATGATGGATATCAAACGAGACAGAATAAGCTTCCGATTGAACGACACTTCCATTTACCGAAGCGATGCAAATTATGCTTCGATCAATTCGAAGCTTCAACATGCGCCTTAGGCAACTCTCCAGACACTTGAACTTTGAAGATTGTTTTGTTCAATTGCCTCACCCAAGTCCTGGATTTGATCGTCATTTTTTATGTAAAAGGTAGGATAAATGACAGTGACTTTCTTGGAGGGCTCCGCATCTGAGCCATCAAAGTGAACTTTTAACCTTAAAAGAATTCCATATTAAAAGATATAACGCGTTCATTCAGCTAGAAAGAATAGAAAGACTTGAAAGTTCCGGTTCAAGTTTTCCATCCCACCCAGGCAAGGTTCAAAATCTCCACCCCCGCTCACGGAAGAGAGTCATATGTTCGAACAGAGTGTGGAGATCACATGAAAAAGCATGGCGTATGCGAAAGATCATTTTTTAAAAGGAGGGATGCGAGAGGGAAAATCTTGAACATTTTAAGTGTCAAGACGTGTCTTACATTAGTTGCCAAAGGTAAAGCATGTGATCTCCACACTCTGTAAGAACGCTGAGATTACCATCGTGCTCAGTTGTCACGACAACTAAATGTGTGACACAAAGCTCGCTGTTCGTAAGGGATGGGGTTGTGGTGGGGTAAGGTGGGGTCTCCTGGAGTCTTTGAACTCCTCCTTAAGGCAATATGTTTGGAAGAGACTGTAATAAAGTTATTTATCTTACATGGACTCAAACTAGTTTGTGCCGCTATCTCGAAAATCTGCCACTCCTCTTATTCGTTCCGCTTGTCCGAGAAGATCTAAATTTATAGCCAACGTGAATTTGACATGCTCATCGAAGGAGATCTAAATTTATACCCAATGTGAATGTTGACATGACAACCTGTTACTCTCTGATATCGAACCTTAAATTTGGACATAGCCAGGCTGCTGAACAGTTTCCCATTTCTGAATATACTACTATCTTGCGTGCATTGCGTTGACTATTAAGTGGCGCACGTAAGTCGTTCCCAGGGCATCTCCATTGGTTTTTTACTTGAGATCAGTTGGGGGACAGACAGATAAGTGACGTTCACGTGAGAAAAATTTTGCTTTGTTTATTACATAAAACAAATTTAATCTACGTTACGGTGGGTCTGTTCATTAATAGATCACCAGAGGATGTCATAAAGCAGTTGGAACATCAGTGACATACGCGCCTGCGCCTAATGTGCAGATTTTTCTGTTCTTATAACATTATGACTTCATCAGTGATCTATTACTGAACAGACCCACGGCAAAATGGACGTTGCGTGACACCCCGAAACATGACAGCGAGAGAGATTTTAAAGATGGATAGGAGTATATAGGAGCCAAAATCGAGAAAATTATCAAATATCATTCTTTTCCATGATTTACAAAATCAGATCTCTAAAGAAGATTATAAACTGTAAAACACCTAAAGCTCTGCAGGATCAGACCTGCGTGACAGTCGAGGTATTTTAACCTTAGACTGCATCTCACTTAATGTTCATAATTGAATCAAATTTGTCAAATCCTTTCACTTTTCCATCTTTCAAGAGCAAAACCTTCTCGCAGTCTTTTATCGTGTTTAAACGGTGAGCTATAGTGATGACTGTGGACTCCTTCAGTTTGTTCCGCACTACATTCCAAATCTTCTGCTCTGTGTTTGGGTCAACATGCGCAGTTGGCTCGTCCAAGACGACGATTTTACTTCGCTGTAGCAGCACACGAGCCAAGCAAATTAACTGCCGCTCTCCGACACTCACATTAGCGCCATGTTCCAGCAGTTCGTGATCCAGCTTAGCCTCAAGTGTCTCGACAAAGTCTTTCAGTTGCACATCCTCTAAAGCCTGCCATAATTCAGTGTCTTGAAATTTGTCAAAAATGTCGAGATTTTTCCTTAATGATCCGCTAAAAAGAACAGGACTTTGGCCTAGAACCGAGATACCTCGTCGAGCTTCTTGGAGGCCTATCTCTTTAATTGGGACATCGTCGATGATTATCTCTCCATCAGCATCAGGCATGCGCATAAGAGCTGCTACAAAAGATGACTTCCCAGCTCCCGTACGTCCGGCAACTCCGATCTTTTCTCCTGCTTTGATGCCAAGATTGATGTTTTTCAGCACTTGAGGTCCTCCCGGATAGTACGTCAGTGATACATCTCTCAACACAATACATCCTCTCCAAGGCCAGTCTCTGGGTGTTCGTTCTTCCTCGTATCCAGGCTCCCGGTCAAGTTTGGTATAGGTCATAACTCGCTCAACTGACGTCATGTAGTTTTCCACTTCAGAGGATTTTCTAACAGCGTATTGAGTCGAGCTCAGAGTTTCGATGACATAAACAAGAGCGAGACCAGCGTAAGCTGAAAAAAAATTGAACCTTAATCTATCATTTCGGACTTGTTTTCTCTTGATAGCTCAAAACATATAACGAAAACTTCACAAGGCTAGGTTACCTAGCCTAGTCCAGGCAGTCACTTAATAGGAGGGAATAAATAACGTGTCTTTTTTACGTCTTTCTCAGTGTCGTTGTTTTGACTCCAAGCTAAGTAGGTACAGAGGAGTCATCAACACAAGTTTCTCTTTTAAATCATAGAAGACACTTCAAATTTTGCTCAGCACGTATAGTCACACCTATTTTATAAAATTATTCAGTTGTTCTTGCTATGTTAAAGAACGATTATATAAGTTCTTTCTTTACATAGAAAGACTCAAAAATGTTCCTAAGAATCTTAAGCTTACCGGCATCTTGAGATACCAAGATTGCAGCCACAGCGACTGCACCGACTAACAAGGAAGCGAGACAATCCAAACGTGCACCAAGCCACCTACCGCTGGCCATCACCATAATGTACGCCTGATTATGAACATCTTGATATCTGAGGGGACGAGTTTTATTCATAATAAGTTTTAATAATGGAGTGATTTTTTAGTTGACTGTTGACAATAAACCGGATTGTATGAGCTTTGTATTACTTTGCTAAGTGATTAGTCCAGCAAAATTGCGCAAAACCAACCACCTATTAGTCGAACGCGCTTGTCAACGTTCAATGCCGTTTCCTCGTTTTTAAGTTAAGTCCTCTGTCACTACTTGTGATCTTTTCTTTTGTTCTGATTAGCTTGTTGTTATTAAATTGCATTTTTTTTACGACAATCACTCCGAAAAAAAACTCAAAGAGATTACGTCGGGTCTGCACACTGAAGTGAGACCAGTGTCTCCTTTGGTCTGACAATGTAATGGAGTCCTTCAACAAATTTTGCCCGACACCCCACCCTCTCAAAATGATGTTACTCTCCAATCAACATTCGTAAGCCTCCAGCTAAATATCTGAAAGATCACTTCCGTAACCAGATCTCATTCTTAGGCATGCTCCATTCGTCGAGATGAAGTGAGAGGCGTTAGCGCCAAATTTTTTAACGATATGGATACTCTTCCTTTAAAAATGGTAAATTCTCTAAAAACAACCAATTCTTAATTGTTCACTATCAGAACTCTTATTCTAAGTATAACATTTCTCGGAAGGAGAAGACGAGTGGCACTTGTCTGTATTTCCTGTTAAACTCATAATGGGGTCCAATTCGGTCTGGAAATATACGAAAGATTAACAAAGGACGATTGCGAAGCGGGACGAAATCGGACGACATGGCTTTCTCTTACCAATTAATCAAAACTATGACAAAATTGGAGAAAGAAACTAGACAACAGTTATACGTTTTCATAAAAAACGACGAAATTCCCGACAACAGCGCGCGCATACATTTACACGCTGGCATGACTTGTCAACTGTCCTATCACACTGTCCAATTACAAGCATGACACTTACACTGTGCTATTATTCCCCTAATGATGACCAATCACGTTCGATAAATTTGCTACAGTTTTGACTAATCGTGAAATTTCTGCATTACGCGATCTTGTTGATTGACCGTTCGTACTATGGGTCTGTTGAAATCCCATCAGAAGAACCAGCAAGAACCGCACAGAGCAATTACTGTAGTCTCACCACTGGATATCTTCGTTTCGCGACCGTGCATCATACGGGAAGGTCCACTTGCTGACCAGTGTCTCAGTACATACCAGATAGGACTACAAAAGACGCGTGATGCAATTGCGTGTATTGCCGGTAAATAAAAAATAAATAGCCAACAGAAAATAAGCAATCATGAGTCATTTGTCACCTGTGCATTTATTGGCTCTGGCACCACACCCTGAATCAATGTCTCTAACATACCTGTATAGTGCATCCACAAAATCTCTCTGTCTTCCTCTCGTACGAATCGTGTCCAGTCCTATCAGGGTCTCTGAAAAATGAGCAAACACTGGGCTTCGGGTTATCGACTCTAACCTTTTTAGTTCTCTGGCAGTCTTCAAGTAGTAATTGGATAGAAAAACGACTAGCACGGAAATTGGAACAACAAGAAACATCAGCCAAACATTTGTGGCAACTGTTACCAGAATTTGGGCGAATATCACCAAAAGCATCTGCATTGCCGCCAGGAATGTTTTCGGTAACAACTCATCTACGCAGCCAATATCATTGGAGAAGCGATTTAGGATTCTTCCCACTGGATTTGAATCAAAGAACAGGACAGGTGCTTGTAAAATGGCCACAACCATTTCATCGTGAAGGCGCCCGGCGCACTTTAGACAAACATTTAAGAATCCATAAGCCCGAACGATAGTAAATATAAAACACGCGCCAACCAGACAGGCGGCGAAGTCTTATTCTTCTGATCCTCTGGGTTTAGCCTTGCAAGAAACGAGAGCCACAAGTCTGGAGCAACTATAATGGCTGAAAGAGATAAGATGTGGTTGAAAGGTATTTTTATATGATCATTCAGTTAAACATTGCAAGATTTATCGGGCTTAGACACATCTGCCTGGGTTAGGTATTTTCGTTTGTATTATGGGGATGTCTATGTAAGCACCACAATGTCACAGAATAGATGCGTTTTGTGTAGGCAGTCAACCATGTTACACATTAATATTGCTAAAAAACTGCATTTGGTCTCAGAAAGTTAGTTAGAAACGAGTTTTTTACCTTTTTTAGGGGAGTGGGGCAAGTGCAAGGCAAACGCGAGGAGCAAAACATCAGCTCTTTCTTTCGCGCGTGACTCGCCATTCACGTTCGACTCCCGCTTGCTTCGCGCTTGTACGAGCAAATGAGATATCGGGAACATGGTCAAAAATTTGTACAGTGTCTCTTAACTCTACCATAGAATTTAAAAACAACGCGTATTGTCAGTTTATAGCATAGCCATTGTGAAACGATTTGCATGAAATAGAATAAAAGAAGTAGAATAAAAGAATTATAGGCAAACGGTTGCTGTCCTCCCTTCTAGGGCCTGACCCAAGGTTTGTAACTCACTCTAACAATGAGTTTACCTTGAGTAATGAGACTTAAACCAACCATTCCGGTTATCATCAAGGGATGTGCTCCACTTCTGAAATAGTCCCAATAAAGCCTGGATGTCACAACTCCGATTGCCCGATCCTCCTTTGCTATCTCCAAACTCCTCGCTTCATTGGGCAAAGCATATGTTTTCTGGCATTTTTCAGCATCATCGTCTTTCTCCTTATCTTCCCAGCCGAACGGCTCAGGTGAGTCCGTTTTGTCCTTCAGAGCTGCTTTATAGAGCGGGTCAATAATTGAACTGATTACACCTTTGTCGTGCAGTTCAGTAAAGCGTCCCTTGTCGAGGACACGCCCTTTGTACAACACAATCACTTGATCAGCATTTTCCATGTGCTGTTGCTGATGAGAGGCAAACAGAACAATTTTATCGCCTAGTAGATCTTTGGTGCACTTGTTAAAGATATGTTGGCTAACTTTAAAATCGACAGCACACAGTGGATCATCCAGTAGATAAATGTCTCCGTCAGCATAAACTGCTCGCGCTAAACTTACTCTCGCCTGTTGCCCTCCACTCAGAACCTCGCCGCGTTCTCCAACAACTGTTTGATCACCACCAGGTAACCGCTTAAAGTCTTCTTTCAGAGCGCAGACGTCGATTATTCTTTCGTACTTGGACTCTTCGAGGGGCTGGCCAAACAGAATGTTTTCTTTTATCGTTCCCGAGAACACCCAAGCAGTCTGAGGCAAGTAAATAACAGAACCTTGATAATCAATCGTCCCACTGGCGTTCGCAATTTCACCAGCGATCGCTGAGAGTAGAGTAGACTTACCACTTCCAACCGGGCCGGTGATGACTGTTAAACTCTTTGAAGGTGCAAAGAAGCTGATATCCTCAAGAATAAATTCATCTTCACGATGCTTTTTTGCGCAGCTTAAATTTGACACACATAACATAGCAGGCGCTAATTCTGTTGATTCACGAGAGGAGGAAACTTTCTCATTATTTTCCTCTTTTTTTTTCAAGTAACTGCGACTTTGTCTACTTGGGGTACTTTTCGCATTTTGTTGGGGCTCGTTGTTTTCATCACTCTCCGAGGCTTTTGACAGATTTTCCAAAAGAAGGAATTCTTCGATTCTTCCGAGCGAAACGTAGGCGTCATACGTTACCATTAAACCAGATGTCACATTCAACGTGCCACTCAATTTTAAAACACCCATAAAAGACAGGAGCATAAAAACATTGGCGGGCGTGAGGGTGTAGCCTGTAAGCACCATAGTAATTACTGACACCAGAGTGGCCAGTGGCGTTGCACTAAATGACAAGGCATCGATACTTGACTGAATGGCTGTCCTCTTCGAAATGACGCTTGTTTCATTTCTGAAGATAAAAGGTTATCATAAATTATGTGGGTATTCTTTCGAACAAACTCGACGTCAGTGTTCTCTCTAATCTGAAATATTAACGAGGTGAGCCGGCGGGAAGCACACCCTTCCTCATAGTTCACTTCTTTGTTTAAGTGCGTCTTTTGCGTATGAAAAACAATACGAACTGAAGACAAGTTAGACTCAATGAGATGTTCTACTTATAATAATGAGCGATGATTCGCTTTCGGACGGAAATCTCACGCGAGTCGCTCGGAGATGAATTGCAAGGGATATTCGGAGTTTGAGCAATCAGTAAGAGCGCTCTTCCACACTCTCTATTCAGTATATCTTCATATTTTTTAACAGCCAATCCTCCAGTTATCAAATGGGTTACATGAGACACTTATTCTTTGTGAAGAGAGGCATTCTGATTGGCTCATACATCGGTTTAAAGGTTCTTTTTTTTTTTTTCTTTGTGGGGAGGATAGGTATGTTTTAACTGCTTAGCCGGTTGATAAAGCTCTCAGTGGAGACAAAACAGATTTCTGGTTATCTATTTCCGACTTTTGAATAATGTGGGTCACCAATTACGGGAATGAATAAAGCTACTTGTTGGAGCCTTCTGAATAAAAATGATAATTACCTCACCTTCTTACATGTTTTATCTTTCGTCCATATTCGTCCTCCCACGCATGCATTTTGACCGCGCGGATCCCGGAAACTACTTGATTCATTAGGGAGATCCGCTGATCGGACACTGTAGCTGTGCGCAAGCGCAGCTTAGCATTAGCATAGGACAAGACAGCAAAGTATGGCATGAGAATACACAGGAGGAACACACCCGTAACAGCCTGCCAACCAATCAAATTGTAGATAAGGAATATTGCCCCTGCATAAGCAGGGACTGCGGAAACGGCTACGACAAAAAACTTGACTGTCTCTTCTTCCATTCTTTTAACATCATTGGATATCAGGTCGAATAACCGTCCTGCAGTGAATTTTAATAACCTCTGCTTGCTGAGAAGAAGCGTCTGAAAGAGAGTACAGATTAGACATTAAAGGAGAGATTTTGTTCCATAAACCATATGATTTGAATCTCCGACATAAAGATATCCGTGGTTGCGTTTTGAGACGAGAGTATCCAAATCTTTACCAAATTATCTTTAAATGTGTCAAAAGAGCGACAACTCAGGCGCCATTTTGAATCTCGCTGAAAAGCACGGCCGTGTACGTTATGGTTTCTGTAGCCTGCTTCCCCTTTAACTGCTGGTTAATTAACTGTTTGTTTCTTCGATGTTTTTGTTGGTGAGCAGGATTGCTTGCTCTCGCAGAAGCAGCAACTAGCGACGATGTTTAATAACCTTTTACACCTGGGTCTCCATATGGCATAAGCTGATTGAAATCGATCAGATTTCTGGAAAAAATCGTTCTTTATCAGATGGATAAATGTTTTCGAGTTTGTTCAGCTTAATTTGGGTATTAAGAGAATTAGAAAAATCGGTTGAGCCTTCGAAAAATGCATAGAATTCTTTTTAGAATCGTGCCTACCTTGTGGTACACCAGTCCCCTGAGGGCGCTTCCTATTTTGATCCCCAATATTTCACATCTGTAATCTTGCTGGTGCATACCAAGACCACCGATCAAACCATTAAGACACATAGCTAATGCACAGGCGTAGAGCCGATAGGTATTCTCTGTCTCAGTTGACATAAGCTTAGAAACAAGATACCCAAGAAACAGGGGAAGGAGAAGGCGAGAAGTTGTAAACAATACATTCCCCGTCAAAATGATGATAACATCTTTGATAGGAAGCATATGAAACACGCTTTTCCAAAGTTTGGGCCTTTTCCCATTCATCTTGCATTGATATTTCTCGCTTTCCCAGATCTTCTGAAGCTTGTCGGTGACAAAACGGCCAGAAGTCTCGTCTGACAAGGGTAAAAAGTCATTTTGATCCAAAGGTCTTTGACTGCCCTCCTTAAGGACTCTGTTCATCCAACGAAAAAAAATAGGAGATACAAAACTGACTTTTTTATCTTCATCAGCAGAGATTTTCCTGTAACCGCCTTTTGGTGCCATCACTTGAGACCTACAAAATACTAAGCCATTATTAGCATGTTCAACGCAATGGTCAGACGTCTCCGCATGATGTTCCAGTATTTTAGAACCAAGTTTCCTTCTAGGGGTTATAAACTTTCGTAAAATGCAATAAGTCACGGTGTTTTGTAGAACCTCATGACTTTTATCTAGCCTAAAATGATATAGCAGAGCACAAAATGATAAATAATCAGGATACCCGTCATTGAATAAGCTTTGTGCTCGAAAAGTGTCGAGATTTCTTTCCTCTACTCTTTATGAACGTTTAAGTTTCTTGGCATAGTTTACGTGGCAGCGGTTGCTACCCTTATTTTTGTTTGAAATTTTGCGCGGGATATTTGCACGCGGCCGGCCAAAATTGATCCCTACGCTTGGGTGAGCCTGTTGAGTTCCAGGCCCCCGCTACATAGAGACCAAATAACGGGTGAACAATATCTTGCAATTATTCGAAGAAGTGGCGTGGAGCCAACTTTTCATTCCGAATGGAGCTTCCAAAATTATTCGCCATCCCGCTTTCCTTCTTGCCTCCTATAAGCAAGAACTTGTCACATACATGACAAACTTATTAATCACAAGGATAAATCAATAATTGTAACCGATCAACGCGAACATAACCAGGAGAGGAGCGGACCAGAATTTTTGACTTTTCTTAATATAAAGTGCAAACGTTAAACTTTTCTGTTTTCTGTGTCGACGCCTGGTCTTCTAATTCTTCACCTTCGACCACGAGTTCGAATCACTTTTGACCTGAGAAGCCACAGGCACGGAATGGGTTTCATCGGTCATTTAACGTCCACCGAGACGTAAAATAAAATTTCGTAACTGAGAAAACGTTTTTTTTTTTCTCAGGCTTAAAATAACCGCATAACAGTGCGTGATAGGTCATGAATGAATTTCTCAGTGTCTCGCGTACTGTAACATTTGAAATTCTCGAGCGGACAAAGCGTGGTCTGCACGGTCTGCGCGGTTTGCACAGTCTGCAGTCTGCAATCTGCGTTTTAGCATAACATCTCCTGTGATCTAGCCCACTCATTCAAAGCTTTTAGCAAAATTATAGCGGAGCTCGCAGAGCGCAGCCCCATAACTATAAAAAATAGTAGTAACCCATCAAGCCGAAAAATTTGGTTGTACGACCGTACGACCGTACGACCGTACGACCGTTCAAGGTGCTACTTTTAGCATGCGCGGCCAACTGTACCACGGGCACTATCTTAGCCATTACGTAATGGAAGGGCGAGGGAGAAGGTAATGCGCAGGCGCGATAGCGCGCGTAACTTGGATATCACATTAGTGTGCGCCAAGAGACACCGTCAGATGACGATAAAGTGCGCATACTCGAACGTCGAGCTGCAGTGTAGCGTACTGCGGGCACACGGTTAGGCATTGCACGAGGGCTTTACGTGAGCTAGCAGATGAAATTTGCCACCCGCGTTTTGAGCGGGAAATCAAACTGGTCAGAATGGAAATGAACAGTAATTCTCAGTATTTTGCAATTTCGAAACAACTCGTAAGATAACAATACCGGCAGAGTTTAAGCTTTGTCAACCGGAGGAAATTGTTATTATTCAAGTTCGTGGAGGGAGGGTTTTAATTGAAAATAGGCTGGATATAAAGAGACAGAGCGGCCAAAGAAAGCAACAAGTAAACGGCGTAAAGCGAGTCCAGAAAATCGCGTAAGAAAGTTACAAAGGACGCCAAAATAGGCAGAATACGGCGAGAGGAACACGAAAGAGAACAATAAAGGGCATAAGGAAAAAGGCGAGTTTCTAGCGAAGAGCAACGCGAGAAGGAAATACAAAGTCGCTTCTGAAAACAGACAGAAAAGAGGTCATCAACAAAGAGAAGCGAACTGCAAAGGATCCGCGAAAAAAGGGGAGGTAAGTCGTGTCCTATCTGGGTTTTCTCTTAGGCTAAGACCCAGAAAAAAATTCATACTTTTTTTTTACCAATCGTCGTTTGATACTAGCTTCAGTTTTTAATTCAACTAATCACGTTTCGGTTAAACATTAACTCTGGCATTCATCGCCTAAAAACTCTTACGCCGGTTCATCGCTCGAATAATGTTGCAAAGTGTTCGTAATCTTCAAATTATTTCTTGTCCTTTCGTTTGAAAGTTTAATACAGTCGTGGTGTTATGGGAAAAGAAGTTATCTTAAGTATTTTGTTTTGCCTAGAAAGTTTTCAAATGATGTCGAACGGCGAGCGCAAGTTTCTACTTTTTTTTCTCTGCAGTTAATTATCGCAGAATTTACTCTATTCATTTGAAAAATTTGCGCTTTGCCGAAGATGTGTTGTTTTACCCTACGAACGAAGTAATGGCCTTTCCCAAAATTAAAATAAAATGGGATTGAGTCAGCGATGTTTATGTTTACATTAAGTCTAAAGCGGTTATTTGATTTTGACGATATTGTCATGTGAGAACCCGTCAAACATTTGAGAATCAAATTACGGACCGCAAATGTGTGGTGCAAACAAACTCACGGGTCAAATGGAGATGGTTCTACAGCGGGATGAGTGAATTTAATTGTTTGGTTGTCGTACTCTTCAGCGCTATGTTTTCATGCTTTCTACTCGATTCGTTCGAACTTCAGGAAATGGTTTGTGTCACAAAACATGGAGCCTCTTTCTCTTCGCTCAACATCTCGAGGCGTTGTGATGAACATGCTTGCGATACGATAGTTTTTTTCCTTATGCTGGAAACTGAAGAATTAATCTCTAAAATTGGTATTCATCACATTTTGCAAGAAGCGTCCGAGCTGTGGTCGTGCAATTAAACGGGGTTCTGCCAATTTGACCTTACAAGCGCGCTGGTAAACACATGGTTCGCGTAAATAATTGTTGTTTACAGTTATCGAATTCAAGAGCAGTTTTTGAGAGTCTGTTTCTGTAACCTTCCTGGATATTTTCTGTTAAATTCATTGAGGTTTAGTCTCGGAATTTCATAAGCAATTATGAATGATAGATTCGTATCGGCACCATAATTTAAGGAAATGTTGTCAACGTATTAACAGATTACAATTCGCGAACCACTTCTGTAACCTACTTGGATATTCTCTCTTGGAGTAATTGAGTCACACCCTCGGAATTTCATCAATAATTAAGAACGACAAATCCATATATAGCACAAGTGAAGCACATTTTAAACTTTCATACGATTGTAGGAAACTATACTTAATTAACTCTCGATAAATTGGCCTGACATAACTCGATGATTATTTTATTATTTTGTAGCCCCCAGAGCCCGGCTAGTGACTCTGGAGGTACTGAACTTGATATATTTGATACACAAGGCACCCTTCAAGTAGGAAGGTTAGAAAAAAATTATTTTTATGACCATACATTGCACTCGGTTTACAAATGTAGATAATTACTTAAAAAATACTTATTATAGCTGTATTCAGAAGCATAGACATGTAGACAATATGCTTCTGCTTTATTTTATTGTAAGGGGTTTCTTTTTATGTAACATGTATCCATCCTTTAATTTCCTCCTTAACCTGCCTGCAAATAATTGAATTTTATGTTTGAATTCAAGATAAAACAGAAGTCT